>NW_027077730.1:0-17500 GCF_963924675.1 Phocoena phocoena
CGTACGCTAACACTAACCAGTACCCTAACACGTACGCTCACCCTAAACAGTTGACGTACCCTAACCTGTCCCCTAAACCGTCCCCATCCCCTAACCCTAACCCTAACCCTAACGCTTACCCGTAGTCTTACCCTAACCCGTCCCCTAATCCTAACCCGTATGCCAACACTAATCTGTACCCTAACACATACGTCCAACCTAAACCATTGTCGTACCCTAACCTGTCCCCAAAACAGTCCCCGTCCCCTAACGCTAACCCTAACCCTAACTCTATCCCTTACCCGAAGCCGTACCCTAAGCCGTCCCCTAATCCTAACCCGTACGTTAACACTAAATCATACCCTAGCATGTACGCTCACCCTAAACCGCTGTTGCACCCTAACCTGTCCTCTAAACCGTCCCTGTCCCCTAACCCTAACCCTAACCAAACTCTAACCCTAAACCTAACCCTTACCCGAAGCCTTACCCTAACCCGTCCCATAATCCTGAACCGTACGCTAACACTAATCCGTACCCTAAGACATACGCTAACCCTAAAGCGTTGTCGTACCCTAACCTGTCCCCTAAACCGTGCCCGTCCCCTAACCGTAACGCTAACTTTAAACCTAAACAAAAACCTTACCCGAAGCCTTACACTAACCCGTCCCCTAATCCTAACCCGTACGCTAACACTAACCCATACCCTAACACGTAGGCTCACCCTAAACCGTTGTCGTACCCGAACCTGTCCCCTAATCAGTGCCCGTCCCCTAACACTAACCCTAAACCTAACCCTAAACCTAACCCTTAGCCGAAGCCTTACCCTAACCCGTCCCCTAATCCTAAACCGTACGCGAACACTAACCCGTACCCTAACACGTACGCTCACCCTAAACCGTTGTCGTACACTAACCTGTCCCCTAAACCGTCACCGTCCCCTAACCCTAACCCTAACCCTAACCCTAAACCTAACCCTAACCCTTACACAAAGCCTTACCCTAACCCCTCCCCTAATCCTAAACCGTACGCTAACACGAACCCGTACCCTAACACGTACAATCACCCTAAAACATTGTCGTACCCTAAATTGTCCCCTAAACCGTCCCCAAACTCTAACCCTAAACCTAACCCTCACCCTAACCCTAACCCTTACCCGAAGCCTTACCCTAACCAGTCCCCTAATCCTAACCCGTACGCTAACACTAACCAGTACCCTAACACGTACCCTCACCCTAAACCGTTGTCGTACCCTAAACTGTCCCCTAAACCGTCCCCGTCCCTTAACCCTAACCCTAACCCTAACACTAACCCTAACCCTTACACGACGCCTTACCCTAACCCGTTCCCTAATCCTAACCCGTATGCTAACACTAACCCGTACCCTAACACGTACGCTCACACTAAACCATAGTCGTACCCTAACCTGTCCCCTAAACCGTCCCCGACCCCTAAACCTAACACTAAACTTAACCCTAACCCAACACTCACCCGATGCCTTAAACTAACCCGTCACCTAATCCTAACCCGTACGCTAACACTGACCCGTACCCTAACATGTACGATCACCCTAAACCGTTTTCGTACCCTAACCTGTCCCTTAAACTGTCCCCGTCCCCTAACCCTAACACTAACCCTAAACCTAACCCTTACCCAAAGCCTTACACTAACCCGTCCCCTAATCCTAACCCGTACGCTAACACTAATCCATACCCTAACACGTTCCCTCAACCTAAACCTTTGTCTTACCCTAACCTGTCCCCTAAACCATCCCCTTCCCCTAACCCTAACACTAACCCTTACCCGAAGTTTTACCCTAACACGTCCCCTAAACCTAACCCGTACGCTAACATTAACCAGTACCCTAACACGTACGCTCACACTAAACAGTTGTCGTACCCTAACCTGTCCCCTAAACCGTCCCCGTCCCCTAACCTTAACCCTAACCCTAACCCTTACCCGTAGTCTTACACTGACCCGTCCCCTAATCCTAACCCGTATGCTAACACTAATCCATACCCTAACACGTACGCCCAACCTAAACCATTGTCGTACCCTAACATGTCCCCAAAACCGTCCCCGTCCCATAACCCTAACCCTAACCCTAAACCTAACCCTTACCCGAAGCCTTACCCTAAGCCGTCCCCTAATCCTAACCCATACACTAACACTAAATCGTACCCTAGCATGTGCGCTCACCCTAAACCGCTGTTGCACCCTAACCTGTCCTCTAAACTGTCCCTGTCCCCTAACACAAACCCTAACCCAACCCTAACCCTAAACCCAACCCTTACCCAAAGCCTTACCCTAACCCGTCCCCTAATCCTAACCCGTACGCCAACACAAACCCGTACCCTAAGACATACGCTCACCCTAAAGCGTTGTCGTACCCTAACCTGTCCGCTAAACCGTCCCCGTCCCCTAACCCTAACGCTAACCTTAAAACTAACCATAAACCTTACCCGAAGCCTTACACTAACCCGTCCCGTAATCTTAACCCGTACGCTAACACTAACACATATCCTAACACGTACGCTCAGCCTAAACCGTTGTCGTACACGAAACTGTCCCCTAATCCGTCCCCGTCCCCTAACCCTAACCCTAACCCTAACCCTAAACCTAACCCTTACCCGAAGCCTTAGCCTAACACGTCCCCTAATCCTAAACCATACGCGAACACTAACCCTTACCCTAACACGTACACTCACCCTAAACCATTGTCGTACACTAACCTGTACCCTAAACCGTCCCCATCCCCTAACACTAACCCTAACCCTAACTCTAACCCTAACCCTTACCCGAAGCCTTACACTAAGCCGTACCCTAATCCTAACACGTACGCTAAAACTAACCCGTACCCTAACACGTACGCTCACCCTAAACCTTTGTCGTACCCTAACCTGTCCCCTAAACCGCCCTCGTCCCCTAACCCTAACCCTAAATCTAAACCTAACCCTATGCCTAACCATTAGCCTTACCCGAAGCCTTACCCTAACCCGTCCAATAATCCTAACCCGTACGCTAACACTGACCCGTACCATAACACGTACGCTAACCCTAAACCGTTCTCATAACCTAACCTGTCCCCTAAAATGTCCCCGTCGCCTAACACTAACCCTAAACGTAACCCTAACCCTAAACGTTACCCGAAGCCTTACCCTAACCCGTTCCCTAATCCTAACCCGTACGTTTACACTAACCCGTACCCTAACACGTTCGCTCATCCTATACCGTTGTCGTAACCTAACATGACCCCTAAACCGTCCCCATAACCTAACCCTAACCCTAACCCTAACCCTAACCCTAGCCCTTACCCGAAGCCTTACCCTAACCCGTCCCCTAATCTTAACCTGTAAGCTAAAAGTAAACCATACCCTAACACGTACGCTCACCCAAAACCATTGGCGTACCCTAACCTATCCCCTAAACCGTCCCCGTCCCCTAAACCTAACCCTAATCCTAACCCTAACCCTTACCCGAAGCCTTATCCTAACCCGTCGCCTAATCCTAAACCGTATGCTAACATTAACCCGTACCCTAACACGTACGCTCACACTAAACCCTTGTCGTACCCTAACCTGTCCGCTAAAACGTCCCTGTCCCCTAACCCTAACCCTAACCCTAAACCTAACCCTAACCCTTACCCGAAGCCTTACGCTATCCCGACCCCTAATCCTAAACCGTACGCTAACACTATCCCGTACCCTAACACGTACGCACACCCTAAACCGTTGTCCTACCCTAACCTGTCCCCTAAACCGTCCCCGTCCCCTAACCCTAACCCTAACCTTAACCTTAACCCTAAACCTTACCCGAAGCCTTACCCTAAACCATCCCTTAATCCTAACCCGTACGCTAACACTAACCCGTACCCTAACATGTACGCTCACCCTAAACCGTTGTCGTACCACAACATGTCCCGTAAACCGTCCCTGTCCCCTAACCCTAACCCTAACCCTAACCCTAACACTTACCCGAAGCCTTACCCTAACCCGTCTCCTAATCCTAACCCGTATGCTAAAACTAACTCATACCCTAACATGTACGCTCACCCTAAACCTAGTCGTACCCTAGCCTATCCACTAAACCGTCCCTGTCCCCTAACCCTAACCCCAACCCTAACCCTAAACGTTACCCGCAGCCTTACCATAACCCGTGCCCTAAACCTAACCCGTGCCCTAACACTAACCAGTACCCAAACACGTACGCTTAACCTAAACCCATGTCGTACACTAACATGTCCCCTAAACTGTCCCCGTCCTCTAACCCTAAACCTAACCCTAACCCTAACCCTAGCCCTTACCCTAAGCCTTACGCTAACCCGTCTCCTAATCCTAACCCGTACGCTAACAGTAACACGTACCGTAACACGTACGCTCACTGTAAACCGTTGTCATAACGTAACCTGTCCCCTAAACCGTTCCCACCCCCTAACCCTAACCCTAACCCTAACCCTAACCCTAAACATAGCCCTTACCCGAAGCCTTACCCTAACCCATCCCCTAATCCTAAACTGTATGCTAACACTAACCCGTACCCTAACACGTACGCTCACCCTAAACCATTGTTGTACCCTAACCTGTCCAATAAACCGTCCGCATCCCCTAACCCTAACCCTAAACCTAACCCTAACCCTAACCCTAACCCTAACCCTAACCCTTACCCGAAGCCTTACACTAACCCGTCCCCTAATCCTAACCCGTACACTAACACTATCCCTTACCCTAACACGTACGCTCACCTTAAATTGTTATCGTACCCTAACCTGTCCCCTAAACCGTCCCCGTCCCCATCCCCTAACCCTAACCCTAAACCTAACCCCAACACTTACCCGAAGCCTTATTCTTACCCGTCCCCTAATCCTACTCCGTACGTTAACACTAACCCGTACCCTAACACGTACGCTCACCCTAAACCGTTGTACCCTAAACTGTCCCCGAAACCGTCCCCGTCCCCTAACCCTAACACTAACACTAACCCTAATCCTTACCCGAAGCCTTACCCTAACCCGTCCCCTAATACTAACCCGTACGCTAACAATAACACGTACCCTAACATGTACGCTCACACTAAACCATTATCGTACCCTAACCTGTCCCCAAAACCGTCCCCGTCCCCTAACCCTAAACCTAACACTTACCCGAAGCCTTACCCGAAGCCTTACCCTAACCCGTCCCCTAATCATAACACGTACGCTAACACTAACCAGTACCCTAACACGTACGCTCACCCTATACCGTTGTCGTACCCTAACCTGTCCTCTAAAACGTCCCCATCCCCTAACCCTAACCCTAGCCCTAATTCTATCCCTAACACTTACCCGAAGCCTTACACTAACCCGTCCCCTAATCCTAACCCGTACGCTAACACTAAACCATACCCTAACACGTACGCTCACCCGAAACCTTTGTCTTACACTAACCTGTCCCCTAAACCGTCCCCGTCCCCGTCCCCATCCCCTAACCCTAACCGTAACCCTACCCCTATCCCTTACCCAAAGCCTTACACTAACCCGTCCCCTAATCCTAAACCGTACGCTAAAACTAACGCGTACCCTAACACGTACGCTCACCCTAAACCGTTGTACCCTAACCTGTCCCCTAAACCGTCCCCGTCCCCATCCCCTAAACCTAACCCTAAACCTAACCCCAACACTTACCCGAAGCCTTATTCTTACCCGTCCCCTAATCCTACTCCGTACGTTAACACTAACCCGTACCCTAACACGTACGCTCACCCTAAACCGTTGTACCCTAAACTGTCCCCTAAACCGTCCCCGTCCCCTAACACTAACCCTAACCCTAATCCTTACCCGAAGCCTTAACCTAACACATTCCCTAATCCTAACCCGTACGCTAACACTAACCCGTACCCTAACACGTACGCTCACCCTTAACCGTTGTCGTACCCTAACATGTTCCCTAAACCGTCCCCGTCCCCTAACCCTAACCCTAACCGTAACCCTTACCCGAAGCCTTACGCTAACCCTTCCCTTAATCCTAACCTGTACGCTAAAACTAACCCATACCCTAACACGTACGCTCACCCTAAACCGTTGTCGTACCCTAACCTATCCACTAAACCGTCCCCATCCCCTAACCCTAACCCCAACCCTAACCCTAACCCTTACCCGCAGCCTTACCCTAACCCGTTCCCTAAACCTAACCCGTACACTAACACTAACAAGTACCCTAACACGTACGCTCACCCTAAACCGTTGTCATAACCTAACCTGTCCCCTAAACCGTTCCCGTCCCCTAACCCTAACCCTAACCCTAAACCTAACCATAACCCTTACCCGAAGCCTTACCCTAACCCGTCCCCTAATCGTAACCTGTATGCTAACACTAACCCGTACCCTAACACGTACGCTCACCCTAAAGCATTGTCGTACCATAAACTGTTCCCTAAACCGTCCCCGTCCCCTAACCCTAACCCTAACCCTAACCCTAACCCTTACCCGAAGCCTTACCCTAACCCATCCCCTAATGCTAACTCGTACGCTAACACTAACCCATACCCTATCACGTAGGCACACCCAAAACCGTTGTCGTACACTAACCTGTCCCCTAAACCATCCCCGTCCCCTAACCCTAACCCTAACCCTAACCATAAACCTTACCCTTACCCAAAGCCTTACTCTAACCCGTCCACTAATCCTAACGCGTACGCCAAAACTAACCCATACCCTAACACGTACGCTCACCTTAAACTGTTATCGTACCCTAACCTGTCCCCTAAACCTCCCCATCCCCGTCCCCTAACCCTAACCCTATCCCTAAACCTAACACTTACCCGAAGCCTTACACTAACCCGTCCCCTAATCCTAACCCGTACGCTAACACTAACCCGTACCCTAACATGTATGCTCACCCTAAACCGCTGTTGTACCCTAAACTGTCCCCTAAAGCGTCCCCATCCCCTAACCCTAACCCTAACCCTAACCCTAACACTTACCCGAAGCCTTACCCTTACCCTCTCCCCTAATCCTACTCCGTACGTTAACACTAACCCGTACCCTAACACGTACGCTCACCCTAAACCGCTGTTGTAACCTAAACTGTCCCCTAAACCGTCCCCGTCCCCTAACCCTAAACCTTACAATAAACCTAAACCTTACCCGAAGCCTTACCCTAACCCATCCCCTAATCCTAAACCGTACGCTACCAATAACCCGTACCCTAACACGTATGCTCACACTAAACCTTTGTCGTACCCTAACCTGTCCCCTAAACCGTCCCCGTCCCCTATCCCTAACCCTAACCCTAACCCTAACCCTTACCCGAAGCCTTACACTAACCCGTCCCCTAATCCTAAGGCGTACGCTAACACTAACCAGTACCCTAACACGTACGCTCACCCTCAACCGTTGTCGTACCCTAACCTGTCCCCTAAAACGTCCCCATCCCCTAACCCTAGCCCTAACTCTAACCCTCACCCTTACCCGAAGCCTTACCCTAACCTGTCCCCTAATCCTAACGCGTACGCTAACACTAACCAGTACCCTAACACGTACGACCACCCTAAACCGTTGTCGTACCCTACCCTGTCCCCTAAACTGTCCCCATCCCCTAACCCTAACCCTAACCCTAACTCTAACCCTAACACTTACCCTAAGCCTTACCCTAACCAGTCCACTAATCCTAACCTGTACGCTAACACTAAACCGTACCCTAACACGTACGCTCACCCTAAACCTTTGCCTTACCCTAACCTGTCCCCTAAACCGTCCCCGTACCCATCCCCATCCCCTAACCCTAACCCTAACCCTACCCCTAACCCTTACCCAAAGCCTTACCCTAACCCGTCCCCTAATCCTAACCCTTACGCTAACACTAACCCGTACCTTAACACGTACGCTCACCCTAAACCGTTGTCGTAACCTAACGTGTCCCCTAAACCGTCCCCGTCCCCTAACCCTAACCCTAACCCTAACCCTAACCCTTACCCGAAGCCTTACACTAACCCGTGCCCTAAACCTAACCCGTACACTAACACTAACCAGTACCCTAACACTTACGCTTAACCTAAACCATTGTCGTACACTAACCTGTCCTCTTAACTGTCCCCGTCCTCTAACCCTAACACTAACCCTAACCCTAAACCTAGCCCTTACCCTAAGCCTTACGCTAAACTGTCCCCTAATTCTAACCCGTACGCTAACAGTAACCTGTACCCTAACACGTACGCTCAACCTAAACCGTTGTCATAACCTAACCAGTCCCCTAAACCGTTCCCGTCCCCTAAGCCTAACCCTAACCCTAACCCTAATCATAACCCTTACCCGAAGCCTTACCCTAACCCGTCCCCTAATCCTAACCTGTATGCTAACACTAACCCGTACCCTAACATGTACGCTCACCCTAAACCATTGTCGTACCCTAACATGTCCCCTAAACCCTCCACATCCCCTATCCCTAACCCTAAACCTAACCCTAACCCTAACCCGAAACCTTACCCGAAGCTTTACACTAACCCGTCCCCTAATCCTAACCCGTACGCTAACACTAACCCGTACCCTAATACGTACGCTCACCCTAAAACATTGTCGTAACATAACCTGTTCCCTAAACCGTCTCCGTCCCCTAACCCTAACCCTAACCCTAAACCTAACCCGAATCCTTAACCTAACCCCTCCCATAATCCTAACCCGTACGCTAACACTAACCCGTACCCTAACACGTACGCTCACCCTAAACTGTTGTCGTACACAAACCTGTCCCCTAAACCGTCCCCGTCGCCTAATCCTAACTCTAACCCTAACGCTAACACTTACCCGAAGCCTTACCCTAACCAGTCTCCTAATCCTAACCCGTACCCTAACACTAACTCGTACCCTAACACGTACACTCAACCTAAACCGTTGTCGTACCCTAACCTGTCCACTAAACCGTCCCCATCCCCTAACCCTAAACCTAACCCTAACCCTAACCCTAACCCTTACACGAAGCCTTACCCTAACCCGTCCCCTAGTCCTAACCCGTACGCTAAAACTAACCCATACCCTAACACGTACGCTCAGGCTAAACCGTTGTCGTACCCTAAACTGTCCCCTAAACCATCGCCATCACCTAAACCTAAGCCTAACCCTAACACTAACCCTAACCCTAAACCTTACCCGAAGCCTTACCCTAAGCCGTCCCCTAATCGTAACCCGTACGCTAACACTAACCCATACCCTAAAACGTACGATCACCCTAAACCATTGTCGTACCCTAACCTGTCCCCTAAAACGTCCCCATCCCCTAACCTTAACCCTTACCCTAAACCTAACCCTTACCCGAAGGCTTACCCTAACCCGTCCCCTAATCCTAACCCGTACACTAACACTAACCCGTACCCTAACACGTACACTCACCCTAAACCGTTGTCGTACCCTAACCTGTCCCCTAAACCGTGCCCATCCCCTAACCCTAACCCTAACCCTAAACCTAACCCTAACCCTAACCCTTACCCGAAGCCTTACCATAACCCGTCCCCTAATCCTAACCCGTACGCTAACACTAACCCGTATCCTAACACGTATGCTCACCCTAAACCGTTGTCATACACTAACCTGTCCCCTAAACCCTCCCCGTCCCGTAACCCTAACCCTAACCCTAACCCTAAACCTAACCCTTACCCGAAGGCTTACACTAACCCTTCCCCTAATCCTAACCCGTACGCTAACATTAACCCGTACCCTAAAACGTACACTCGCCCTAACCGTTGTTGTACCCTAAAGTTTCCCCTAAACCGTCCCCGTCACTTAACCATAACCCTAACCCTAACCCTAACCCTAACCCTAACCCTTACCCGAAGGCTTACCCTAACTCGTCCCCTAATCCTAACTCGTACGCTAACACTAACCCTTACCCTAACACGTACGCTCACCCTAAACACTTGTCGTGCCCTAACCTGTCCCCTAAACCGTTCCCGTCCCCTAACCATAACCCTAACCCAAACCCTAACCATAACCCTTACCCGAAGCCTTACCCTAACCCGACCCCTTATCCTAACCCTTACGCTAACACTAACCCGTACCCTAACACGTACGTTCACCCTAAAACCTTGTCGTACCCTAACCTGTCCCCTAAACCGTCCCCGTCACCTAACCCTAACCCTAACCCTAACCCGAAGCCTTACCCTAACCCGTTCCCTAATCCTACCCCGTACACTAACACTAACCAGTACCCTAACACGTACGCTCACCCTAAATCGTTGTCGTACCCTAACCAGTCCCCTAAACCGTCCCCATCACGTAACCCTAACACTAACCCTAAGGCTAACACTTACCGGAAGCCTTACCCTAACCAGTCTCCTAATCCTATCCCGTACCCTAACACTGACTCGTACCCTAACACGTACACTCACCCTAAACCGTTGTCGTACCCTAACCTGTCACCTAAACCGTCCCCATCCCCTAACCCTAACCCTAACCCTAACCCTTACCGGAAGCCATACCCTAACCCGTCACCTAGTCCTAATCCGTACGCTAAAACTAACCCGTACCCTAACACGTACGCTCACACAAAACCGTTGTCGTACCCTAAACTGTCCCCTAAACCATCGCCGTCCCCTAAACCTAACCGTAAGCCTAACACTAACCCTAACCCTAAACCTTACCCGAAGCCTTACCCTAACCCGTCCCCGAATCCTAACACGTACGCTAACACTAACCCATACCCTAAAACGTACGATCACCCTAAAACATTGTGGTACCAGAACCTGTCCCCTAAACGGTCCCCGTCCCCGTCCCCTAACCCTAAACCTAACCCTAACCCTAACCCTTACCCGATGCCTTACCCTAACCAGTCCCCTAATCCTAACCCATACGCTAACACTAACCCGTACCGTAACACGTACACTCACCCTAAACCGTTGTCGTACACTAACCTCTCCCCTAAACCATCCCAGTGCCCTAACCCTAACCCTAACCCTAACACTTACCCGAAGCCTTACCCTAACCCGTCCCCTAATCCTAACCCGTACGCTAACACTAAACCGTACCCTAACATGTATGCTCACCCTAAACCGCTGTTGTACCCTAAACTGTCCCCTAAAGCGTCCCCATCCCCTAACCCTAACCCTAACCCTAACCCTAACACTTACCCGAAGCCTTACCGTTACCCTCTCCCCTAATCCTACTCCGTACGTTAACACTAACCCGTACCCTAACACGTACGCTCACCCTAAACCGCTGTTGTAACCTAAACTGTCCCCTAAACCGTCCCCGTCCCCTAACCCTAAACCTTACAATAAACCTAAACCTTACCCGAAGCCTTACCCTAACCCATCCCCTAATCCTAAACCGTACGCTACCAATAACCCGTACCCTAACACGTATGCTCACACTAAACCTTTGTCGTACCCTAACCTGTCCCCTAAACCGTCCCCGTCCCCTATCCCTAACCCTAACCCTAACCCTAACCCTTACCCGAAGCCTTACACTAACCCGTCCCCTAATCCTAAGGCGTACGCTAACACTAACCAGTACCCTAACACGTACGCTCACCCTCAACCGTTGTCGTACCCTAACCTGTCCCCTAAAACGTCCCCATCCCCTAACCCTAGCCCTAACTCTAACCCTCACCCTTACCCGAAGCCTTACCCTAACCTGTCCCCTAATCCTAACGCGTACGCTAACACTAACCAGTACCCTAACACGTACAACCACCCTAAACCGTTGTCGTACCCTACCCTGTCCCCTAAACCGTCCCCATCCCCTAACCCTAACCCTAACCCTAACTCTAACCCTAACACTTACCCTAAGCCTTACCCTATCCAGTCCACTAATCCTAACCTGTACGCTAACACTAAACCGTACCCTAACACGTACGCTCACCCTAAACCTTTGCCTTACCCTAACCTGTCCCCTAAACCGTCCCCGTACCCATCCCCATCCCCTAACCCTAACCCTAACCCTACCCCTAACCCTTACCCAAAGCCTTACCCTAACCCGTCCCCTAATCCTAACCCTTACGCTAACACTAACCCGTACCTTAACACGTACGCTCACCCTAAACCGTTGTCGTAACCTAACGTGTCCCCTAAACCGTCCCCGTCCCCTAACCCTAACCCTAACCCTAACCCTAACCCTTACCCGAAGCCTTACACTAACCCGTGCCCTAAACCTAACCCGTACACTAACACTAACCAGTACCCTAACACTTACGCTTAACCTAAACCATTGTCGTACACTAACCTGTCCTCTAAACTGTCCCCGTCCTCTAACCCTAACACTAACCCTAACCCTAAACCTAGCCATTACCCTAAGCCTTACGCTAAACTGTCCCCTAATTCTAACCCGTACGCTAACAGTAACCTGTACCCTAACACGTACGCTCAACCTAAACCGTTGTCATAACCTAACCAGTCCCCTAAACCGTTCCCGTCCCCTAAGCCTAACCCTAACCCTAACCCTAATCATAACCCTTACCCGAAGCCTTACCCTAACCCGTCCCCTAATCCTAACCTGTATGCTAACACTAACCCGTACCCTAACATGTACGCTCACCCTAAACCATTGTCGTACCCTAACATGTCCCCTAAACCCTCCACATCCCCTATCCCTAACCCTAAACCTAACCCTAACCCTAACCCGAAACCTTACCCGAAGCTTTACACTAACCCGTCCCCTAATCCTAACCCGTACGCTAACACTAACCCATACCCTAATACGTACGCTCACCCTAAAACATTGTCGTAACATAACCTGTTCCCTAAACCGTCTCCGTCCCCTAACCCTAACCCTAACCCTAAACCTAACCCTTACGCGAAGCCTTACCCTAACCCTTCCCCTAAACCTAAGTCGTATGCTAACACTAACCCATACCCTAACACGTAGGCTCACCATAAACCTTTGTCGTACACTAACCTGTCCCGTAAACCATCGCCGTTCCCTAACCCTAACCCTAAACCTAACTCTAAGCCTTACCCAAAGCCTTACCCTAACCCGTCCCCTATTCCTAACCCGTACGCTAACACTAATTCGTACCCTAACACGTACGCTAACCCTAAACCGTTGTCGTACCCTAACCAGTCCCCTAAACCGTCCCCGTCCCTTAACCCTAACCCTAACCCTAAACCTTACCCGAATCCTTAACCTAATCCCTCCCCTAATCCTAACCCGTACGCTAACACTAACCCGTACCCTAACACGTACGCTCACCCTAAACTGTTGTCGTACACAAACCTGTCCCCTAAACCGTCCCCGTCGCCTAATCCTAACTCTAACCCTAACGCTAACACTTACCCGAAGCCTTACCCTAACCAGTCTCCTAATCCTAACCCGTACCCTAACACTAACTCGTACCCTAACACGTACACTCAACCTAAACCGTTGTCGTACCCTAACCTGTCCACTAAACCGTCCCCATCCCCTAACCCTAAACCTAACCCTAACCCTAACCCTAACACTTACACGAAGCCTTACCCTAACCCGTCACCTAGTCCTAACCCGTACGCTAAAACTAACCCATACCCTAACACGTACGCTCAGGCTAAACCGTTGTCGTACCCTAAACTGTTCCCTAAACCATCGCCATCACCTAAACCTAAGCCTAACCCTAACACTAACCCTAACCCTAAACCTTACCCGAAGCCTTACCCTAAGCCGTCCCCTAATCGTAACCCGTACGCTAACACTAACCCATACCCTAAAACGTACGATCACCCTAAACCATTGTCGTACCCTAACCTGTCCCCTAAAACGTCCCCATCCCCTAACCTTAACCCTTACCCTAAACCTAACCCTTACCCGAAGGCTTACCCTAACCCGTCCCCTAATCCTAACCCGTACACTAACACTAACCCGTACCCTAACACGTACACTCACCCTAAACCGTTGTCGTACCCTAACCTGTCCCCTAAACCGTGCCCATCCCCTAACCCTAACCCTAACCCTAAACCTAACCCTAACCCTTACCCGAAGCCTTACCATAACCCGTCCCCTAATCCTAACCCGTACGCTAACACTAACCCGTATCCTAACACGTATGCTCACCCTAAACCGTTGTCGTACACTAACCTGTCCCCTAAACCCTCCCCGTCCCGTAACCCTAACCCTAACCCTAACCCTAAACCTAACCCTTACCCGAAGGCTTACACTAACCCTTCCCCTAATCCTAACCCGTACGCTAACATTAACCCGTACCCTAAAACGTACACTCACCCTAACCGTTGTTGTACCCTAAAGTTTCCCCTAAACCGTCCCCGTCACCTAACCATAACCCTAACCCTAACCCTAACCCTAACCCTAACCCTTACCCGAAGGCTTACCCTAACTCGTCCCCTAATCCTAACTCGTACGCTAACACTAACCCTTACCCTAACACGTACGCTCACCCTAAACACTTGTCGTGCCCTAACCTGTCCCCTAAACCGTTCCCGTCCCCTAACCATAACCCTAACCCTAACCCTAACCATAACCCTTACCCGAAGCCTTACCCTAACCCGACCCCTTATCCTAACCCTTACGCTAACACTAACCCGTACCCTAACACGTACGCTCACCCTAAACCCTTGTCGTACCCTAACCTGTCCCCTAAACCGTCCCCGTCACCTAACCCTAACCCTAACCCTAACCCGAAGCCTTACCCTAACCCGTCCCCTAATCCTACCCCGTACACTAACACTAACCAGTACCCTAACACGTACGCTCACCCTAAATCGTTGTCGTACCCTAACCAGTCCCCTAAACCGTCCCCATCACGTAACCCTAACACTAACCCTAAGGCTAACACTTACCGGAAGCCTTACCCTAACCAGTCTCCTAATCCTATCCCGTACCCTAACACTGACTCGTACCCTAACACGTACACTCACCCTAAACCGTTGTCGTACCCTAACCTGTCACCTAAACCGTCCCCATCCCCTAACCCTAACCCTAACCCTAACCCTTACCGGAAGCCTTACCCTAACCCGTCCCCTAGTCCTAATCCGTACGCTAAAACTAACCCGTACCCTAACACGTACGCTCACACAAAACCGTTGTCGTACCCTAAACTGTCCCCTAAACCATCGCCATCCCCTAAACCTAACCCTAAGCCTAACACTAACCCTAACCCTAAACCTTACCCGAAGCCTTACCCTAACCCGTCCCCGAATCCTAACACGTACGCTAACACTAACCCATACCCTAAAACGTACGATCACCCTAAAACATTGTGGTACCAGAACCTGTCCCCTAAACGGTCCCCGTCCCCGTCCCCTAACCCTAAACCTAACCCTAACCCTAACCCTTACCCGATGCCTTACCCTAACCAGTCCCCTAATCCTAACCCATACGCTAACACTAACCCGTACCGTAACACGTACACTCACCCTAAACCGTTATCGTACACTAACCTCGCCCCTAAACCATCCCAGTGCCCTAACCCTAACCCTAACCGTAACACTTACTCGAAGCCTTACCCTAACCCGTTCCCTATTCCTAACCCGTACCCTAACACTAACCCGTACCCTAACACGTACGCTCAACCTAAACCGTTGTCGTACCCTAAAATGTCCCCTAAACTGTCCCCGTCCCCTAACCCTAACCCTAACCCTAACCCTAACCCTAACCCTAACCCTTACCCGAAGCCTTACCCTAACCAGTCCCCTAATCCTAACCCGTACGCTAACACTATCCCGTACCCTAACACGTATGCTCACCCTAAACCGTTGTCGTACACTAACCTGTCCCCAAAACCGTCCCGGTCCCCTAACCCTAACCCTAACCCTAACCCTAAACCTAAGCCTTACCCGAAGCCTTACCCTAACCCGTCCCCTAATCCTAACCCGTACGCTAACACTAATCCGTACCCTAACACGTACGCTCACCCAAAACCGTTGTCGTACCCTGACCTGTCCCCTAAACCGTCCCCGTCCCCGTCCCCTAACCCTAACCCTAACCCTAACCCTTACCCGAAGCCTTACCCTAACCCGTCCCCTAATCCTAACCCGTACACTAACACTAACCAGTACTCTAACACGTACGCTCACCCTAAATCGTTGTCGTACACTAACCAGTCCCCTAAACCGTCCCCATCACGTAACCCTAACCCGAACCCTAACCCTAACACTAACACTTACCCGAAGCCTTACCCTAACCCGTCCCCTATTCCTAACCCGTACGCTAACACTAACTCATACCCTAACACGTACGCTCACCCTAAACCGTTGTCGTACCCTAACCAGTCCCCTAAACCGTCCCTGTCCCTTAACCCTAACCCTAACCCTAAACCTTACCCGAATCCTTAACCTAACCCCTCCCCTAATCCTAACCCGTACGCTAACACTAACCCATACCCTAACACGTATGCTCACCCTAAACTGTTGTCGTACACAAACCTGTCCCCTAAACTGTCCCCGTCGCCTAATCCTAACTCTAACCCTAACGCTAACACTTACCCGAAGCCTTACCCTAACCAGTCTCCTAATCCTAACTCGTACCCTAACACTAACTCGTACCCTAACACGTACACTCACCCTAAACCGTTGTCGTACCCTAACCTGTCCCCTAAACCGTCCCCATCCCCTAACCCTAAACCTAACCCTAACCCTAACACTAACCCTTACACGAAGCCTTACCCTAACCTGTCCCCTAGTCCTAACCCGTACGCTAAAACTAAACCGTACCCTAACACGTACGCTCAGGCTAAACCGTTGTCGTACCCTAAACTGTCCCCTAAACCATCGCCATCCCCTAAACCTAACCCTAACCCTAACACTAAGCCTAACCCTAAACCTTACCCGAAGCCTTACCCTAACCCGTCCCCTAATCGTAACCCGTACGCTAACACTAACCCATACCCTAAAGCGTACGAGCACCCTAAACCATTGTCGTAACAGAACCTGTCCCCTAAACGGTCCCCGTCCCCGTCCCCTAACCCTAAACCTAACCCTAACCCTAACCCTAAACCTTACCCGAAGCCTTACCCTAACCCGTCCCCTAATCGTAACCCGTACGCTAATACTAACCCATACCCTAACACGTACGCTCACCCTAAACCGTTGTCTTACTCTCACCTGTCCCCTAAACCATCCCCGTCCACTAACCCTAACCCTAACACTAACCCTAACCCTTACCCGAAGCCTTACCCTAACCCGTCCCCTAATCCTAACCCGTACGCTAACACTAACCCGAACCCTAACACGTACGCTCACCCTAAACCGTTGTCGTACCATAACCTGTCCCATAAACCGTCCCCGTCCCCGTCCCCTAAACCTATCCCTAACCCTAACCCTTACCGGAAACCTTGACCTAACCCGCCCCTAATCCTAACCCGTACGCTACCACTAACCCGTACCCTAACACGTACGCTCACCCTAAAACGATGTCCTACCCTAACCTGTCCCCTAAACCGTCCCCATCCCCTAACCCTAACCCTAACCCTAAACCTAAAACTAACCCTTACCCAAAGCCTTACCCTAACCCGTCTCCTAATCCTAACACGTACGCTAACACTAACCCGTACCCTAACACGTACGCTCACCCTAAACCGTTGTTGTACCCGAACCTGTCCCCTAAAATGTCCCTATCCCCTAACACTAACCTTAACCC
>NW_027077730.1:20000-251000 GCF_963924675.1 Phocoena phocoena
TAACCCTAACCCTTACCCGAAGCCATACCCTATCCCGTCCCCTAATCCTAACCCATACGCTAACACTAACCCATACCCTAACACGTACGCTCACCCTAAACCGTTGTTGTAACCTAACCTCACCCCTAAACTGTCCCCGTCCCCTAACACTAACCCTAACCCTAACCCTAACCCTAACACTTACCCGAAGCCTTACCCTAACTCGTCCCCTAATCCTAACACGTACACTAACTCTAACCCGTACCCTAACACGTACGCTCACACTAAACCGTTGTCGTACCCTAACCTGTCCCCTAAATCGTCCCCGTCCCCTAACCCTAACCCTAAACCTAACCCTAAACCTAACCCGAAGCCTTACCCTAACCCGTCCCCTAATCCTAACGCATACGCTGACACTAACCCGTGCCCTAACACATACGCTCACTCTAAACAGTTGTCGTACCCTAACCTGTCCCCTAAACCGTCCCGGTGCCCTAACCCTAACCCTAACCCTAACCCTAACCCTAAGCCTAAACCTAACCCTTACCCGAAGCCTTACACTAACCCGTCCCCTAATCCTAACCCATACGCTAACACTAACCCGTACCCAAACATGTATGCTCACCCTAAAGAGTTGTCGTACCCTAACCTGTCCCCTAAACCGTCCCGGTCCCCTAACCCTAACCCTAACCCTAACCCTAAACCTAACCGTTACCCGAAGCCTTACCCTAACCCGTCCCTTAATCCTAACCCGTACGCTAACACTAATCCGTACCCTTACACGTACGCTCACCCTAAACCTTTGTCATACCCTAATCTGTCCCCTAAACCGTCCCCGTCCCCGTCCCCTAACCCTAACCCTAACCCTAACCCTAACCCTTACCCGAAGCCTTACCCTAACCCGTCCCGTAATCCTAACCCGTACGCTAACACTAACCCGTACCGTAATACGTACAGTCACCCTAAACCGTTGTTGTACCCTAACCTGTCCCCTAAGCCGTCGCCGTAACCTAACCCTAACAATAACCCTAACCCTAACCCTTACCCGAAGCCTTACCCTAACCCGTCCCCTAATCCTAACCCGTACACTAACACTAACCAGTACCCTAACACGTACGCTCACCCTAAATTGTTGTCGTACACTAACCAGTCCCCTAAACCGTCCCCATCACGTAACCCTAACCCTAACCCTAACGCTAACACTAACACTTACCCGAAGCCTTACCCTAACCCGTCCCCTATTCCTAACCCGTACGCTAACACTAACTCGTACCCTAACACGTACGCTCACCCTAAACCGTTGTCGTACCCTAACCAGTCCCCTAAACCGTCCCCGTCCCTTAACCCTAACCCTAACCCTAAACCTTACCCGAATCCTTAATCTAACCCCTCCCCTAATCCTAACCCGTACGCTAACACTAACCCGTACCCTAACACGTACGCTCACCCTAAACTGTTGTCGTACACAAACCTCTCCCCTAAACCGTCCCCGTCGCCTAATGCTAACTCTAACCCTAACGCTAACACGTACCCGAAGCCTTACCCTAACCAGTCTCCTAATCCTAACTCGTACCCTAACACTAACTCGTATCCTAACACGTACACTCACCCTAAACTGTTGTCGTACCCTAACCTGTCGCCTAAACCGTCCCCATCCCCTAACCCTAAACCTAACCCTAACCCTAACCCTAACCCTTACACGAAGCCTTACCCTAACCTGTCCCCTAGTCCTAACCCGTGCGCTAAAACTAAACCGTACCCTAACACATACGCTCAGGCTAAACCGTTGTCGTACCCTAAACTGTCCCCTAAACCATCGCCATCCCCTAAACCTAACCCTAACCCTAACACTAAGCCTAACCCTAAACCTTACCCGAAGCCTTACCCTAACCCGTCCCCTAATCGTAACCCGTACGCTAACACTAACCAATACCCTAAAACGTACGATCACCCTAAACCATTGTCGTACCGGAACCTGTCCTCTAAACGGTCCCCGTCCCCGTCCCCTAACCCTAAACCTAACCCTAACCCTTACACTTACCCAAAGCCTTACCCTAACCCGTCCCCTAATCCTAACCCGTACGCTAACACTAAACCGTACCGTAACACGTACACTCACCCTAAACTGTTGTCGTACCCTAACCTCTCCCCTAAACCATGCCAGTGCCCTAACCCTAACGCTAACCCTAACCCTAACCCTAACACTTCCCTGAAGCCTTACCCTAACCCGTTCCCTATTCCTAACCCATACCTTAACACTAACCCGTACCCTAACACGTACGCTCACCCTAAACCGTAGTCGTACCCTAAAATGTCCCCTAAATTGTCCCCGTCCCCTAACCCTAACCATAAACCTAACCCTAACCCTTACCCGAAGCCTTACCCTAACCCGTCCCCTAATCCTTACCCGTACGCTAACACTAACCCGTACTCTAACACGTACGCTCACACTAAACCATTGTCGTACACTAAACTGTTCCCTAAACCATCCCCGTCCCCTAACCCTAACACTAACCCTAACCCTAACCCTAACCCTAAACCTTACCCGAAGCCTTACCCTAACCAGTCCCCTAATCCTAACCCATACGCAAACACTAACCCGTACCCTAACACGTATGCTCACCCTAAACAGTTGTCGTACACTAACCTGTCCCCTAAACCGTCCCGGTCCCCTAACCCTAACCCTAAACCTAACCCTAACCCTTACCCGAAGCCTTACCCTAACCCGTCCCCTAATCCTAACCCGTACGCTAACACTAACCCGTACCCTAAAACGTACGCTCACCCTAAACCGTTGTCGTACAATAACCTGTCCCCTAAACGGTCCCCGTCCCCGTCCCCTAACCCTAACCCTAACCCTAACCCTTACACGAAGCCTTACCCTAACCCGTCCCCTAATCCTAACCCTTACGCTAATACTAACCCGTACCCTAACACGTACGCTCACCCTAAACCGTTGTCTTACCCTAACCTGTCCCCTAAACCGTCCCCGTCCACTAACCCTAACCCTAACCCTAACCCTAACCCTTACCCGAAGACTTACCCTAACCTGTCCCCTAATCCTAACCCGTACGCTAACACTAACCCGTACCCTAACACGTACGCTCACCCTAAAGCGTTGTCGTACCATAATCTGTCCCCTAAACCGTCCCCGTCCCCGTCCCCTAAACCTATCCCTAACCCTAACCCTTACCCGAAACCTTGCCCTAACCCGCCCCTAATCCTAACCCGTACGCTACCACTAACCCATACCCTAACACGTACGCTCACCCTAAAACGTTGTCCTACCCTAACCTGTCCCCTAAACCGTCCCCATCCCCTAACCCTAACCCTAACCCTAAACCTAAAACTAACCCTTACCCGAAGCCTTACCCTAACCCGTCTCCTAATCCTAACACGTACGCTAACACTAACACGTACCCTAACACGTACGCTCACCCTAAACCGTTGTTGTACCCGAACCTGTCCCCTAAACCGTCCCCGTCCCCTAACCCTAACCTTAACCCTAAACCTAACCCTAACCCTTACCCGAAGTCTTAACCTAAACCGTCCCCTAATCCTAACCCATACGCTAACACAAACCCGTACACTAACACATACGCTCACCCTAAACCGTTGTCATACCCTAACCTGTCCCCTAAAACGTCCCCGTCCCCTAACCCTAACCCTAACCCTAACCCTAAGCCTTACCCGAAGGCTTACCCTAACCCGTCCCCTAATCCTAAACCGTACGCTAACACTAAACCGTACCCTAACACGTACGCTCACCCTAAACCGTTTTTGTACCCTAACCTGTCCCCTAAACCGTCCCCGTATCATAACCCTAAACCTAACACTAACCCTAACCCTAACCCTTACCCGAAGCCTTACCCTAACCCCTCCCTAATCCTAAGCCGTAACCTAACACTAACCCGTACCCTAACACGTACGCTCAGCCTAAAGCATTGTCGTACCCTAACATGTCCCCTAAACTGTCCCCATCCCCTAACCCTAAGCCTAACCCTAAACCTAATCCTTACTCGAAGGCTTACCCTAACCCGTCCCCTAATCCTAACCCGTACGCTAACACTAAGCCATACCCTAACACGTACACTCACCCTAAACCATTGTCGTACCCTAACCTGTGCCCTAAACCATCCCCGTCCCCTAACCCTAACCCTAACCCTAACCCTAACCCTAATTCTTACCCGAAGCCTTACCCTAACCCCTCCCTAATCCTAAGCCGTAATCTAACACTAACACGTACCCTAACACGTACGCTCACCCTAAACCGTTGTCATATCCTAACATGTCCCCTAAACTGTCCCCATCCCCTCACCCTAACCCTAACCCTAACCCTAACCCTTACCCGAAGCCTTACACTAACCCGTCCCCTAATCCTAACCCGTAAGCTAACACTACCCGTACCCTAACACGTACGCTCACCCTAAACCGTTGTCATACACTAACCTGTCCCCTAAACCGTCCCCGTCCCCTAACCCTAACCCTAACCCTAACCCTAACCCTAACCCTAACCCTTACCCGAAGCCTTACCGTAACCCGTCCCCTAATCCTAAACCGTACGCTAACACTAACACGTACCCTAACACGTACGCTCACCCTAAACCATTGTCGAACCCTAACCTGTCCCCTAAACCGTCCCCGTCCCCTAACCCTAATCCTAACCCTAACCCTAACAGTTACCCGAAGCCTTACCCTAACCCGTCCCCTAATCCTAACCCGTACGCTACCACTAACCCATACCCTAACACGTACGCTCACCCTAAACTGTTGTCCTACCCTAACCTGTCCCCTAAACCGATCCCGTCCCCTAACCGTAACCCTAACCCTAAACCTTACCCGAAGCCTTACCTTAACCTGTACCCTAATCTTAACCCGTACGCTAACACTAACCCGTACCCTAATACGTACGCTCACCCTAAACCGTTGTCGTACTCTAACCTGTCCCCTAAACCGTCCCCGTCCCCTAACCCAAACCCTAACCCTAACCCTAACCCTAACCCTTACCCGAAGCCTTACCCTATCCCGTCCCCTAATCCTAACCCATACGCTAACACTAACCCGTACCCTAACACGTACGCTCACCCTAAACCGTTGTTGTAACCTAACCTCGCCCCTAAACTGTCCCCGTCCCCTAACCCTAACCCTAACCCTAACACTAACCCTAACCCTAACACTTACCCGAAGCCTTACCCTAACTCGTCCCCTAATCCTAACACGTACACTAACTCTAACCCGTACCCTAACATGTACGCTCACCCTAAACCGTTGTCGTACCCTAACCTGTCCCCTAAATCGTCCCCGTCCCCTAACCCTAACCCTAAACCTAACCCTAACCCTAACCCGAAGCCTTACCCTAACCCGTCCCCTAATCCTAACGCATACGCTGACACTAACCCGTGCCCTAACACATACGCTCACTCTAAACAGTTGTCGTACCCTAACCTATCCCCTAAACCGTCCCGGTGCCCTAACCCTAACCCTAACCCTAACCCTAAACCTAAACCTTACCCGAATCCTTACCCTAACACGTCCCTTAATCCTAACCCGTACGCTAACACTAACCCGTACCCTAACACGTACGTTCAACCTAAACCATTGTCGTACACTAACCTGTCCCCTAAACCGTCCCCATCCCCTAACACTAACCCTAACCCAAACCCTAACCCTAACCCTTACCCGAAGCCTTACCCTAACCCGACCCCTAATCCTAACCCGTACGCTAACACTAACCCGTACCATAATATGTACGATCAACCTAAACCGTTGTTGTACCCTAATCTGTCCCCTAAACCGTCCCCGTATCATAAACCTAACCCTAACCCTAACCCTAACCCTTACCCGAAGCCTTACCCTAACCCGTCCGCTAAACCTAACCCGTACCCCAACTCTAACCCGTACCCTAACACGTACGCTCATCCTAAATCATTGTCGTACCCTAACATGTCCCCTAAACTGTCCCCGTCCCCTAACCCTAAGCCTAACCCTAACCCTAACCCTTACTCGAAGCCTTACCCTAACCCGTCCCCTAATCCTAACCCGTACGCTAACACTAACCCGTACCCTAACACGTACACTGACCCTAAACCGTTGTCGTACCATAACCTGTCCCCTAAACCGTCCCCGACCCCTAACACTAACCCTAACCCTAACCCTAACACTTACCCGAAGCCTTACCCTAAACCGTCCCCTAATCCTAACCCGTACGCTAACACTAACCCATACCCTAACACGTACGCTCACACTAAACCGTTGGTATACCATAACCTGTCCCCTAAACCGTCCCCTTCCCCTAACCCTAACCCTAACCCTAAACCTAACCCTAACCCTAACCCTAACCCTAACCCTAACAATTACCCGAAGCCTTACACTAACCCGTCCCCTAATCCTAATCCGTACGCTAACACTAACCCATACCCTAACACGTACGCTCACCCTAAACCGTTGTTGTACCCTAATCTCTCCCCTAAAGCGTCCCCTTCACCTAACACTAACCCTAACCCTAACTGTAAGCCTAACCCTTACCCGAAGCCTTAACCTAACCCGTCCCCTAATCCTAACCCGTATGCTAACACTAACCCGTACCCTAACACGTACGCTCACTCTAAACCGTTGTCGTACACTAACCTGTCTGCTAAACCTTCCCCATCCCCTAACCCTAACCCTAACACTAACCCTAACCCTAATCCTTACCCGAAGCCTTACCCTAACCCGTACCCTAATCCTAATCCGTACGCTAACACTAACCCGTACCCTAACACGTATGCTCACCCCAAACCGTTGTTGTACCCTAACCTGTCCCCTAAACCGTCCCCGTCCCCTAACCCTAAACCTAACCCTAACCCTAACCCTAACCCTTACCCAAAGCCTTACCCTAACCCGTCCCCTAATCCTAACCCGTACGCTAACACTAACACGTACCCTAACACGTACGCTCACCCTAAACCGTTGTCGTAGGGTAACCTGTCCCCTAAAACGTCCCCATCCCCTAACCCTAACCCTAACCCTAACCCTAACCCTTACCCGAAGCCTTACCCTAACCCGACCCCTAATCCTAACCTGTACGCTAACACTAATCCATACCCTAACACGTACGCTCACCCTAAACAGTTGTCGTACACTAACCTGTCCCAAAAACCGTCCCCGTCCCGTAACCCTAACCCTAACCCTAACCCTAACCCTAACCCTTACCCGAAGCCTTACCCTAACCCGTCCCCTTATCCTAACCCATACGCTAACACTAAAACGTACCCTAACACGTACGCTCACCCTAAACCGTTGTCGTACCCTAACCTGTACCCTAAAATGTCCCCGTCCCCTAACCCTATCCCTAACCCTAACCCTAACCCTAACACTTACCCGAAGCCTTACCTTAAACTGTCCCCTAATCCTAACCCGTACGCTAACACTAAGCCATACCCTAACATGTACGCTCACCCTAAACCGTTGTCGTACCCTAACCTGTCCGCTAAACTGTCCCCTAACCCTAACCCTAACCCTAAGCCTAACCCTAACACTAACCCTTACCCAGAGCCTTACACTAACCCGTCCCCTAATCCTAAACCGTACGCTAACACTAATCCGTACCCTAACACGTACACTCACCCTAAACCGTTGTCGTACACTAACCTGTTCCCTAAACCGTCCCCGTCCCCTAACCCTAACCCTAACACTAACCCGGCCCTAACCGTTACGCAAAGCCTTACCCTAACCCGTCCCATAATCCTAACCCGTACGCTAACACTAACCCGTATCCTAAAACGTACGCTCACCTTCAAACGTTGTCGTACCCTAACCTGTCCGCTAATCCGACCCCGTCCCCTAACCCTAACCCTAAACCTAACCCTCACCCTACCCCTTACCCGAAGCCTTACCCTAACCCATCCCCTAATCCTAAACCGTACGCTTCCACGAACCCATACCCTAAAACGTATGCACACCCTAAACCGTTGTCGTACCCTAACCTGACCTCTAAACCGTCCCTGACCCCTAACCCTAACCCTAACCCTAACCCTAACCCTAGCCCTTACCCGAAGCCTTACCCTAACCCGTCCCCAAATCGTAACCCGTACGCTAACACTAACACGTACCCTAACACGTACGCTCACCCTAAACCGTTGTCGTACAATAACCTGTCCCCTAAACCGTCCCCGTCCCCATCCCCTAACAATAACCCTAACCCTAACCCTTACCCGAAGCCTTACCCTAACCCGTCCCCTAATCCTAACCCGTACGCTAACACTAACCCTTACCCTAACAAGTACGCTCACCCTAAACCGTTGTCTTACCCTAACCTGTCCCCTAAACCGTCCCCGTAACCTAACCCTAACCCTAACACTAACTCTTACCCGAAGCCTTACCCTAACCCGTCACCTAATCCAAACCCATACGCTAACACTAACCGGTACCCTAACACGTACGCTCACCATAAACCGTTGTCGTACCCTAACCTGTCCCCTAAACCGTCCCCGTCCCCTAACCCTAACCCTAACCCTAACCCTAAACCTAACCCTTACCCGAAGCCTTACCCTAACACGTCTCCTAATCCTAACCCGTACGCTAACACTAAACCGTACCCTAACAGATACGCACACCCTAAACCGTTGTCGTACCGTAACTTGTCCCCTAAACCGTCCCCGTCCTCGTCCCCTAACCCTAACCCTAACCCTACCCCTTACCCGAAGCCTTACCCTAACCCGTCCTCTAATCCTAAACCGTACGCTAACACTAACCCGTACCCTGACACGTACGCTCACCCTAAACTGTTGTCGTACCCTAACCTGTCCCCTAAACCGTCCCCGTCCCCTAACCCTAACGCTAACCCTAACCCTAACCCTTACCCGAAGCCTTACCCTAACCCTTCCCCTAATCCTAACCCATACGCTAACACTAACCCGTACCCTAACACGTACGCTCACCCTAAACCATTGTCGTACCCTAACCTGTCAACTAAATCGTCCCCGTGCCCTAACACTAACCCTAACCCTAACCCTAACCCTTACTCAAAGCCTTACCCTAACCCGTCCCCTAATCCTAACGCGTACGCTAACACTAACCCGTACCCTAACACGTACGCTCACCCTAAACCGTTGTCGTACACTAACCTGTCCCCTACACCGTCCCCGTAACGTAACCCTAACCCTAACCCTAACCCTTACCCGAAGCCTTACCCTAACCTGTACCCTAATCCTAACCCGTATGCTAACACTAACACATACCCTAACACCTACACTCACCCTAAACCGTTGTCGTACCCTAACCTACCCCTAAACCGTTCCCGTCCCCAACCCCTACCCCTAACCCTAACCCTAATCCTAACCCTAACACTTACCCGAAGCCTTACCCTAACACGTCCCCTAATCCTAACACGTATGCTAACTCTAACCCGTACCCTAACACGTACGCTCACCCTAAACCGTTGTCGTACCCGAACCTGTCCCCTAAACCGTCCCCGTCCCCTAACCCTAACCCTGACCCTAACACTAAACCTTACCCGAAGCCTTACCCTAACCCGTCCCCTAATCCTAAACCGTACGCTAACACTAACCAGTACCCTAACACGTACGCTCACCCTAAACCTTTGGCATACACTGACCTGTCCCCTAAACCGTCCCCGTCCCCGTCCCCTAACCCTAACCTTAACCCTAACCCTAACTCTTACCCGAAGCCTTACCCTAACGCGTCCCCTAATCCTAACCTGTACGCTAACACTAACCCGTACCCTAACACGTACGCTCACCCTAAACCGTTGTCGTACCCTAACCTGTCACCTAAACCGTCCCCGTCTCCTAACCCTAACCCTAACCCTAAGCCTAACCCTTACCTGAAGCCTTACACTAACCCATCCCCTAATCCTAACCCGTACGCTAACACTAACCCGTAGCCTAACACGTACGCTCACCATAAACCGTTGTCGTACCATAACCTGTCCCCTAAACCGTCCCCGTCCCCTAACCCTAACCCTAACCCTAACCCTAACCCTTACCAAAAGCCTTACCCTAACCCGTCCCCTAATCCTAATCCGTACGCTAACACTACACCGTACCCTAACACATACGCAAACCCTAAACCGTTGTCATACACTAAACTGTCCCCTAAACCGTCCCCGTCTCCTAACCCTAACCCTAACCCTAATCCTAACCCTAACCCTGACCTGAAGCCTTTTACTAACACGTCCTCTAATCCTAACCCGTACGCTAACACTAACCCGTACCCTAACACGTACGCTCACCCTAAACCGTTATCGTACCCTAACCTGTCCCCTAAACCGTCCCCGTCCCCTAACCCTAACCCTAACCCTAACCCTAACCCTGACCCGAAGCCTTTTACTAACACGTCCTCTAATCCTAACCCGTACGCTAACACTAACCCATACCCTAACACGTACGCTCACCCTAAACCTTTGTCATACACTGACCTGTCCCCTAAACCGTCCCCGTCCCCGTCCCCTAACCCTAACCTTAACCCTAACCCTAATTCTGACCCGAAGCCTTACCCTAACCCGTCCCCTAATCCTAACCCATACGATAACACTAACCTGTACCCTAACACGTACTCTCACCCTAAACGGTTGTCATACACTAACCTGTCCCCTAAACTGTCCCCGTCCCCTAACCCTAAACCTAACCCTAACCCTAACCCTAAACCTTACCCGAAGCCTTACCCTAACCCATCCCCTAATCCTAACCTGTACGCTAACACTAACCCGTACCCTAACACGTACGCTCACACTAAACCGTTGTCGTACAGTAACTTGTCCCCTAAACCGTCCCCGTCCCCTAACCCTAAACCTAAACCTAACCCTAACCCTAACCCTTACCCGAAGCCTTACTGTAATCCGTCCCCTAATCATAACCCATACGATAACACTAACACGTACCCTAACACGTACGCTCAACCTAAACTGTTGTCGTACCCTAACCTGTCCTCTAAACCGTCCCCGTCCCCTAACCATAACCCAAACCCTAACCCTAACCCTTACCCGAAACCTTACCCTAACCCGTCCCCTATTCCTAACCCGTACCCTAACACTAATCCGTACCCTAACACGTACGATCACCCTAAACCGTTGTCGTATCCTAACCTGTCCCCTAAACCATCCCCGTCCCCTAACCCTATCCCTAACCCTAACCCTAACCCTTACCCGAAGCCTTACCCTAACCCATCCCCTAATCCTAACCCGTACGCTAACACTAACCCGTAGCCTAACACGTACGCTCACCATAAACCGTTGTCGTACCATAACCTGTCCACTAAACCGTCCCCGTCCCCTAACCCTAACCCTAACCCTAACACTAACCCTTACCCGAAGCCTTACCCTAACCCGTCCCCTAATCCTAACCCGTACGCTAACACTAAAACGTACCCTAACACATACGCACACCCTAAACTGTTGTCATACACTAACCTGTCCCCTAAACCGTCCCCATCTCCTAACCCTAACCCTAACCCTAACCCTAACCCTAACCCTTACCCGAAGCCTTACTCTAACACGTCCTCTAATCCTAACCCGTACGCTAACACTAACCCGTACCCTAACACGTACGCTCACCCTAAACCGTTGTCGTAACCTAACCTGTCCCCTAAACCGTCCCCGTCCCCTAACCCTAACCCTAACCCTAACCCTTACCCGAAGCCTTACCCTAACCCGTCCCCTAATCCTAACCCATACGCTAACACTAACCCGTACCCTAACAGGTACGCTCACCCTAAACCGTTGTCGTACCCTAACCTGTCCCCTAAACCGTCACCGTCCCCTAAACCTAACCCTAACACTAACCCTAACCCTAACCCGAACACTTACCCGAAGCCTTAACCTAAACCGTCCCCTAATCCTAACCCATATGCTAACTCTAACCCGTACCCTAACACGTACGCTCACCCTAAACCGTTGTCGTACCCTAACCTGTCCCCTAAACCGTCCCCGTTCCCTAACCCTAACCCTAACCCTAACCCTAACCCTAACCCTTACCCGAAGCCTTACCCTAACCCGTCCCCTAATCCTAAAGCGTACGCTAAAACTAACCCGTACCCTAACACATACGCTCACTCTAAACAGTTGTCGTACACTAACCTGTCCCCTAAACCGTCCCGGTGCCCTAACCCTAACCCTAACCCTAACCCTAACCCTAACCCTAAACCTAACCCTTACCTGAAGCCTTACACTAACCCGTCCCCTAATCCTAACCCATACGCTAACACTAACCCGTACCCAAACATGTATGCTCACCCTAAAGAGTTGTCGTACCCTAACCTGTCCCCTAAACCGTCCCGGTCCCCTAACCCTAACCCTAACCCTAACCCAAAACCTAACCGTTACCCGAAGCCTTACCCTAACCCGTCCCTTAATCCTAACCCGTACGCTAACACTAATCCGTACCCTTACACGTACGCTCACCCTAAACCTTTGTCATACCCTAATCTGTCCCCTAAACCGTCCCCGTCCCCATCCCCTAACCCTAACCCTAACCCTAACCCTAACCCTTACCCGAAGCCTTACCCTAACCCGTCCCGTAATCCTAACCCGTACGCTAACACTAACCCGTACCGTAATACGTACAGTCACCCTAAACCGTTGTTGTACCCTAACCTGTCCCCTAAGCCGTCGCCGTAACCTAACCCTAACAATAACCCTAACCCTAACCCTTACCCGAAGCCTTACCCTAACCCGTCCCCTAATCCTAACCCGTACACTAACACTAACCAGTACCCTAACACGTACGCTCACCCTAAATTGTTGTCGTACACTAACCAGTCCCCTAAACCGTCCCCATCACGTAACCCTAACCCTAACCCTAACGCTAACACTAACACTTACCCGAAGCCTTACCCTAACCCGTCCCCTATTCCTAACCCGTACGCTAACACTAACTCGTACCCTAACACGTACGCTCACCCTAAACCGTTGTCGTACCCTAACCAGTCCCCTAAACCGTCCCCGTCCCTTAACCCTAACCCTAACCCTAAACCTTACCCGAATCCTTAATCTAACCCCTCCCCTAATCCTAATCCGTACGCTAACACTAACCCGTACCCTAACACGTACGCTCACCCTAAACTGTTGTCGTACACAAACCTCTCCCCTAAACCGTCCCCATCGCCTAATGCTAACTCTAACCCTAACGCTAACACGTACCCGAAGCCTTACCCTAACCAGTCTCCTAATCCTAACTCGTACCCTAACACTAACTCGTATCCTAACACGTACACTCACCCTAAACTGTTGTCGTACCCTAACCTGTCCCCTAAACCGTCCCCATCCCCTAACCCTAAACCTAACCCTAACCCTAACCCTAACCCTTACACGAAGCCTTACCCTAACCTGTCCCCTAGTCCTAACCCGTGCGCTAAAACTAAACCGTACCCTAACACATACGCTCAGGCTAAACCGTTGTCGTACCCTAAACTGTCCCCTAAACCATCGCCATCCCCTAAACCTAACCCTAACCCTAACACTAAGCCTAACCCTAAACCTTACCCGAAGCCTTACCCTAACCCGTCCCCTAATCGTAACCCGTACGCTAACACTAACCAATACCCTAAAACGTACGATCACCCTAAACCATTGTCGTACCGGAACCTGTCCTCTAAACGGTCCCCGTCCCCGTCCCCTAACCCTAAACCTAACCCTAACCCTTACACTTACCCAAAGCCTTACCTTAACCCGTCCCCTAATCCTAACCCGTACGCTAACACTAAACCGTACCGTAACACGTACACTCACCCTAAACTGTTGTCGTACCCTAACCTCTCCCCTAAACCATGCCAGTGCCCTAACCCTAACGCTAACCCTAACCCTAACCCTAACACTTCCCTGAAGCCTTACCCTAACCCGTTCCCTATTCCTAACCCATACCTTAACACTAACCCGTACCCTAACATGTACGCTCACCCTAAACCGTAGTCGTACCCTAAAATGTCCCCTAAATTGTCCCCGTCCCCTAACCCTAACCATAAACCTAACCCTAACCCTTACCCGAAGCCTTACCCTAACCCGTCCCCTAATCCTTACCCGTACGCTAACACTAACCCGTACTCTAACACGTACGCTCACACTAAACCATTGTCGTACACTAAACTGTTCCCTAAACCATCCCCGTCCCCTAACCCTAACACTAACCCTAACCCTAACCCTAACCCTAAACCTTACCCGAAGCCTTACCCTAACCAGTCCCCTAATCCTAACCCATACGCAAACACTAACCCGTACCCTAACACGTATGCTCACCCTAAACAGTTGTCGTACACTAACCTGTCCCCTAAACCGTCCCGGTCCCCTAACCCTAACCCTAAACCTAACCCTAACCCTTTCCCGAAGCCTTACCCTAACCCGTCCCCTAATCCTAACCCGTACGCTAACACTAACCCGTACCCTAAAACGTACGCTCACCCTAAACCGTTGTCGTACAATAACCTGTCCCCTAAACGGTCCCCGTCCCCATCCCCTAACCCTAACCCTAACCCTAACCCTTACACGAAGCCTTACCCTAACCCGTCCCCTAATCCTAACCCTTACGCTAATACTAACCCGTACCCTAACACGTACGCTCACCCTAAACCGTTGTCTTACCCTAACCTGTCCCCTAAACCGTCCCCGTCCACTAACCCTAACCCTAACCCTAACCCTAACCCTTACCCGAAGACTTACCCTAACCTGTCCCCTAATCCTAACCCGTACGCTAACACTAACCCGTACCCTAACACGTACGCTCACCCTAAAGCGTTGTCGTACCATAATCTGTCCCCTAAACCGTCCCCGTCCCCGTCCCCTAAACCTATCCCTAACCCTAACCCTTACCCGAAACCTTGCCCTAACCCGCCCCTAATCCTAACCCGTACGCTACCACTAACCCATACCCTAACACGTACGCTCACCCTAAAACGTTGTCCTACCCTAACCTGTCCCCTAAACCGTCCCCATCCCCTAACCCTAACCCTAACCCTAAACCTAAAACTAACCCTTACCCGAAGCCTTACCCTAACCCGTCTCCTAATCCTAACACGTACGCTAACACTAACACGTACCCTAACACGTACGCTCACCCTAAACCGTTTTTGTACCCGAACCTGTCCCCTAAACCGTCCCCGTCCCCTAACCCTAACCTTAACCCTAAACCTAACCCTAACCCTTACCCGAAGTCTTAACCTAAACCGTCCCCTAATCCTAACCCATACGCTAACACAAACCCGTACACTAACACATACGCTCACCCTAAACCGTTGTCATACCCTAACCTGTCCCCTAAAACGTCCCCGTCCCCTAACCCTAACCCTAACCCTAACCCTAAGCCTTACCCGAAGGCTTACCCTAACCCGTCCCCTAATCCTAAACCGTACGCTAACACTAAACCGTACCCTAACACGTACGCTCACCCTAAACCGTTTTTGTACCCTAACCTGTCCCCTAAACCGTCCCCGTATCATAACCCTAAACCTAACACTAACCCTAACCCTAACCCTTACCCGAAGCCTTACCCTAACCCCTCCCTAATCCTAAGCCGTAACCTAACACTAACCCGTACCCTAACACGTACGCTCAGCCTAAAGCATTGTCGTACCCTAACATGTCCCCTAAACTGTCCCCATCCCCTAACCCTAAGCCTAACCCTAAACCTAATCCTTACTCGAAGGCTTACCCTAACCCGTCCCCTAATCCTAACCCGTACGCTAACACTAAGCCATACCCTAACACGTACACTCACCCTAAACCATTGTCGTACCCTAACCTGTGCCCTAAACCATCCCCGTCCCCTAACCCTAACCCTAACCCTAACCCTAACCCTAATTCTTACCCGAAGCCTTACCCTAACCCCTCCCTAATCCTAAGCCGTAATCTAACACTAACACGTACCCTAACACGTACGCTCACCCTAAACCGTTGTCATACCCTAACATGTCCCCTAAACTGTCCCCATCCCCTCACCCTAACCCTAACCCTAACCCTAACCCTTACCCGAAGCCTTACACTAACCCGTCCCCTAATCCTAACCCGTAAGCTAACACTACCCGTACCCTAACACGTACGCTCACCCTAAACCGTTGTCGTACACTAACCTGTCCCCTAAACCGTCCCCGTCCCCTAACCCTAACCCTAACCCTAACCCTAACCCTAACCCTAACCCTTACCCGAAGCCTTACCGTAACCCGTCCCCTAATCCTAAACCGTACGCTAACACTAACACGTACCCTAACACGTACGCTCACCCTAAACCATTGTCGAACCCTAACCTGTCCCCTAAACCGTCCCCGTCCCCTAACCCTAACCCTAACCCTAACCCTAACAGTTACCCGAAGCCTTACCCTAACCCGTCCCCTAATCCTAACCCGTACGCTACCACTAACCCATACCCTAACACGTACGCTCACCCTAAACTGTTGTCCTACCCTAACCTGTCCCCTAAACCGATCCCGTCCCCTAACCGTAACCCTAACCCTAACCCTTACCCGAAGCCTTACCTTAACCTGTCCCCTAATCTTAACCCGTACGCTAACACTAACCCGTACCCTAATACGTACGCTCACCCTAAACCGTTGTCGTACTCTAACCTGTCCCCTAAACCGTCCCCGTCCCCTAACCCAAAGCCTAACCCTAACCCTAACCCTAACCCTTACCCGAAGCCTTACCCTATCCCGTCCCCTAATCCTAACCCATACGCTAACACTAACCCGTACCCTAACACGTACGCTCACCCTAAACCGTTGTTGTAACCTAACCTCGCCCCTAAACTGTCCCCGTCCCCTAACCCTAACCCTAACCCTAACACTAACCCTAACCCTAACACTTACCCGAAGCCTTACCCTAACTCGTCCCCTAATCCTAACACGTACACTAACTCTAACCCGTACCCTAACATGTACGCTCACCCTAAACCGTTGTCGTACCCTAACCTGTCCCCTAAATCGTCCCCGTCCCCTAACCCTAACCCTAAACCTAACCCTAACCCTAACCCGAAGCCTTACCCTAACCCGTCCCCTAATCCTAACGCATACGCTGACACTAACCCGTGCCCTAACACATACGCTCACTCTAAACAGTTGTCGTACCCTAACCTATCCCCTAAACCGTCCCGGTGCCCTAACCCTAACCCTAACCCTAACCCTAAACCTAAACCTTACCCTAATCCTTACCCTAACACGTCCCTTAATCCTAACCCGTACGCTAACACTAACCCGTACCCTAACACGTACGTTCAACCTAAACCATTGTCGTACACTAACCTGTCCCCTAAACCGTCCCCATCCCCTAACACTAACCCTAACCCAAACCCTAACCCTAACCCTTACCCGAAGCCTTACCCTAACCCGACCCCTAATCCTAACCCGTACGCTAACACTAACCCGTACCATAATATGTACGATCAACCTAAACCGTTGTTGTACCCTAATCTGTCCCCTAAACCGTCCCCGTATCATAAACCTAACCCTAACCCTAACCCTAACCCTTACCCGAAGCCTTACCCTAACCCGTCCGCTAAACCTAACCCGTACCCCAACTCTAACCCGTACCCTAACACGTATGCTCATCCTAAATCATTGTCGTACCCTAACATGTCCCCTAAACTGTCCCCGTCCCCTAACCCTAAGCCTAACCCTAACCCTAACCCTTACTCGAAGCCTTACCCTAACCCGTCCCCTAATCCTAACCCGTACGCTAACACTAACCCGTACCCTAACACGTACACTGACCCTAAACCGTTGTCGTACCATAACCTGTCCCCTAAACCGTCCCCGACCCCTAACACTAACCCTAACCCTAACCCTAACACTTACCCGAAGCCTTACCCTAAACCGTCCCCTAATCCTAACCCGTACGCTAACACTAACCCATACCCTAACACGTACGCTCACACTAAACCGTTGGTATACCATAACCTGTCCCCTAAACCGTCCCCTTCCCCTAACCCTAACCCTAACCCTAAACCTAACCCTAACCCTAACCCTAACCCTAACCCTAACAATTACCCGAAGCCTTACACTAACCCGTCCCCTAATCCTAATCCGTACGCTAACACTAACCCATACCCTAACACGTACGCTCACCCTAAACCGTTGTTGTACCCTAATCTCTCCCCTAAAGCGTCCCCTTCACCTAACACTAACCCTAACCCTAACTGTAAGCCTAACCCTTACCCGAAGCCTTAACCTAACCCGTCCCCTAATCCTAACCCGTATGCTAACACTAACCCGTACCCTAACACGTACGCTCACTCTAAACCGTTGTCGTACACTAACCTGTCTGCTAAACCTTCCCCATCCCCTAACCCTAACCCTAACACTAACCCTAACCCTAATCCTTACCCGAAGCCTTACCCTAACCCGTACCCTAATCCTAATCCGTACGCTAACACTAACCCGTACCCTAACACATATGCTCACCCCAAACCGTTGTTGTACCCTAACCTGTCCCCTAAACCGTCCCCGTCCCCTAACCCTAAACCTAACCCTAACCCTAACCCTAACCCTTACCCAAAGCCTTACCCTAACCCGTCCCCTAATCCTAACCCGTACGCTAACACTAACACGTACCCTAACACGTACGCTCACCCTAAACCGTTGTCGTAGGGTAACCTGTCCCCTAAAACGTCCCCATCCCCTAACCCTAACCCTAACCCTAACCCTAACCCTTACCCGAAGCCTTACCCTAACCCGACCCCTAATCCTAACCTGTACGCTAACACTAATCCATACCCTAACACGTACGCTCACCCTAAACCGTTGTCGTACCCTAACCTGTCCCCAAAACCGTCCCCGTCCCCTAACCCTAACCCTAACCCTAACCCTAACCCTAACCCTTACCCGAAGCCTTACCCTAACCCGTCCCCTTATCCTAACCCGTACGCTAACACTAAAACGTACCCTAACACGTACGCTCACCCTAAACCGTTGTCGTACCCTAACCTGTACCCTAAAATGTCCCCGTCCCCTAACCCTAACCCTAACCCTAACCCTAACCCTAACACTTACCCGAAGCCTTACCTTAAACTGTCCCCTAATCCTAACCCGTACGCTAACACTAAGCCATACCCTAACATGTACGCTCACCCTAAACCGTTGTCGTACCCTAACCTGTCCGCTAAACTGTCCCCTAACCCTAACCCTAACCCTAAGCCTAACCCTAACACTAACCCTTACCCAGAGCCTTACACTAACCCGTCCCCTAATCCTAAACCGTACGCTAACACTAATCCGTACCCTAACACGTACACTCACCCTAAACCGTTGTCGTACACTAACCTGTTCCCTAAACCGTCCCCGTCCCCTAACCCTAACCCTAACACTAACCCGGCCCTAACCGTTACGCAAAGCCTTACCCTAACCTGTCCCATAATCCTAACCCGTACGCTAACACTAACCCGTATCCTAAAACGTACGCTCACCTTCAAACGTTGTCGTACCCTAACCTGTCCGCTAATCCGACCCCGTCCCCTAACCCTAACCCTAAACCTAACCCTCACCCTACCCCTTACCCGAAGCCTTACCCTAACCCATCCCCTAATCCTAAACCGTACGCTTCCACGAACCCATACCCTAAAACGTATGCACACCCTAAACCGTTGTCGTACCCTAACCTGACCCCTAAACCGTCCCTGACCCCTAACCCTAACCCTAACCCTAACCCTAACCCTAGCCCTTACCCGAAGCCTTACCCTAACCCGTCCCCAAATCGTAACCCGTACGCTAACACTAACCCGTACCCTAACACGTACGCTCACCCTAAACCGTTGTCGTACCCTAACCTGTCAACTAAATCGTCCCCGTGCCCTAACACTAACCCTAACCCTAACCCTAACCCTTACTCGAAGCCTTACCCTAACCCGTCCCCTAATCCTAACACGTACGCTAACACTAACCCGTACCCTAACACGTACGCTCACCCTAAACCGTTGTCGTACACTAACCTGTCCCCTACACCGTCCCCGTAACGTAACCCTAACCCTAACCCTAACCCTTACCCGAAGCCTTACCCTAACCCGTACCCTAATCCTAAACCGTATGCTAACACTAACACATACCCTAACACCTACACTCACCCTAAACCGTTGTCGTACCCTAACCTACCCCTAAACCGTTCCCGTCCCCATCTCCTACCCCTAACCCTAACCCTAATCCTAACCCTAACACTTACCCGAAGCCTTACCCTAACACGTCCCCTAAACCTAACACGTATGCTAACTCTAACCCGTACCCTAACACGTACGCTCACCCTAAACCGTTGTCGTACCCGAACCTGTCCCCTAAACCGTCCCCGTCCCCTAACCCTAACCCTGACCCTAACACTAAACCTTACCCGAAGCCTTACCCTAACCCGTCCCCTAATCCTAAACCGTACGCTAACACTAACCAGTACCCTAACACGTACGCTCACCCTAAACTTTTGTCATACACTGACCTGTCCCCTAAACCATCCCCGTCCCCGTCCCCTAACCCTAACCTTAACCCTAACCCTAACTCTTACCCGAAGCCTTACCCTAACGCGTCCCCTAATCCTAACCCGTACGCTAACACTAACCCATACCCTAACACGTACGCTCACCCTAAACCGTTGTCGTACCCTAACCTGTCACCTAAACCGTCCCCGTCTCCTAACCCTAACACTAACCCTAAGCCTAACCCTTACCTGAAGCCTTACACTAACCCATCCCCTAATCCTAACCCGTACGCTAACACTAACCCGTAGCCTAACACGTACGCTCACCATAAACCGTTGTCGTACCATAACCTGTCCCCTAAACCGTCCCCGTCCCCGTCCCCTAACCCTAACCCTAACCCTAACCCTTACCAAAAGCCTTACCCTAACCCGTCCCCTAATCCTAATCCGTACGCTAACACTACACCGTACCCTAACACATACGCAAACACTAAACCGTTGTCATACACTAAACTGTCCCCTAAACCGTCCCCGTCTCCTAACCCTAACCCTAACCCTAATCCTAACCCTAACCCTGACCTGAAGCCTTTTACTAACACGTCCTCTAATCCTAACCCGTACGCTAACACTAACCCATACCCTAACACGTACGCTCACCCTAAACCTTTGTCATACACTGACCTGTCCCCTAAACCGTCCCCGTCCCCGTCCCCTAACCCTAACCTTAACCCTAACCCTAACTCTGACCCGAAGCCTTACCCTAACCCGTCCCCTAATCCTAACCCATACGATAACACTAACCTGTACCCTAACACGTACTCTCACCCTAAACGGTTGTCATACACTAACCTGTCCCCTAAACTGTCCCCGTCCCCTAACCCTAAACCTAACCCTAACCCTAACCCTAAACCTTACCCGAAGCCTTACCCTAACCCATCCCCTAATCCTAACCTGTACGCTAACACTAACCCGTACCCTAACACGTACGCTCACACTAAACCGTTGTCGTACAGTAACTTGTCCCCTAAACCGTCCCCGTCCCCTAACCCTAAACCTAAACCTAACCCTAACCCTAACCCTTACCCGAAGCCTTACTGTAATCCGTCCCCTAATCCTAACCCATACGATAACACTAACACGTACCCTAACACGTACGCTCAACCTAAACTGTTGTCGTACCCTAACCTGTCCTCTAAACCGTCCCCGTCCCCTAACCATAACCCAAACCCTAACCCTAACCCTTACCCGAAACCTTACCCTAACCCGTCCCCTATTCCTAACCCGTACCCTAACACTAATCCGTACCCTAACACGTACGATCACCCTAAACCGTTGTCGTATCCTAACCTGTCCCCTAAACCATCCCCGTCCCCTAACCCTATCCCTAACCCTAACCCTAACCCTTACCCGAAGCCTTACCCTAACCCATCCCCTAATCCTAACCCGTACGCTAACACTAACCCGTAGCCTAACACGTACGCTCACCATAAACCGTTGTCGTACCATAACCTGTCCACTAAACCGTCCCCGTCCCCTAACCCTAACCCTAACCCTAACACTAACCCTTACCCGAAGCCTTACCCTAACCCGTCCCCTAATCCTAACCCGTACGCTAACACTAAAACGTACCCTAACACATACGCACACCCTAAACTGTTGTCATACACTAACCTGTCCCCTAAACCGTCCCCATCTCCTAACCCTAACCCTAACCCTAACCCTAACCCTAACCCTTACCCGAAGCCTTACTCTAACACGTCCTCTAATCCTAACCCGTACGCTAACACTAACCCGTACCCTAACACGTACGCTCACCCTAAACCGTTGTCGTAACCTAACCTGTCCCCTAAACCGTCCCCGTCCCCTAACCCTAACCCTAACCCTAACCCTTACCCGAAGCCTTACCCTAACCCGTCCCCTAATCCTAACCCATACGCTAACACTAACCCGTACCCTAACAGGTACGCTCACCCTAAACCGTTGTCGTACCCTAACCTGTCCCCTAAACCGTCACCGTCCCCTAAACCTAACCCTAACACTAACCCTAACCCTAACCCGAACACTTACCCGAAGCCTTAACCTAAACCGTCCCCTAATCCTAACCCATATGCTAACTCTAACCCGTACCCTAACACGTACGCTCACCCTAAACCGTTGTCGTACCCTAACCTGTCCCCTAAACCGTCCCCGTTCCCTAACCCTAACCCTAACCCTAACCCTAACCCTAACCCTTACCCGAAGCCTTACCCTAACCCGTCCCCTAATCCTAAAGCGTACGCTAAAACTAACCCGTACCCTAACACATACGCTCACTCTAAACAGTTGTCGTACACTAACCTGTCCCCTAAACCGTCCCGGTGCCCTAACCCTAACCCTAACCCTAACCCTAACCCTAACCCTAAACCTAACCCTTACCTGAAGCCTTACACTAACCCGTCCCCTAATCCTAACCCATACGCTAACACTAACCCGTACCCAAACATGTATGCTCACCCTAAAGAGTTGTCGTACCCTAACCTGTCCCCTAAACCGTCCCGGTCCCCTAACCCTAACCCTAACCCTAACCCAAAACCTAACCGTTACCCGAAGCCTTACCCTAACCCGTCCCTTAATCCTAACCCGTACGCTAACACTAATCCGTACCCTTACACGTACGCTCACCCTAAACCTTTGTCATACCCTAATCTGTCCCCTAAACCGTCCCCGTCCCCATCCCCTAACCCTAACCCTAACCCTAACCCTAACCCTTACCCGAAGCCTTACCCTAACCCGTCCCGTAATCCTAACCCGTACGCTAACACTAACCCGTACCGTAATACGTACAGTCACCCTAAACCGTTGTTGTACCCTAACCTGTCCCCTAAGCCGTCGCCGTAACCTAACCCTAACAATAACCCTAACCCTAACCCTTACCCGAAGCCTTACCCTAACCCGTCCCCTAATCCTAACCCGTACACTAACACTAACCAGTACCCTAACACGTACGCTCACCCTAAATTGTTGTCGTACACTAACCAGTCCCCTAAACCGTCCCCATCACGTAACCCTAACCCTAACCCTAACGCTAACACTAACACTTACCCGAAGCCTTACCCTAACCCGTCCCCTATTCCTAACCCGTACGCTAACACTAACTCGTACCCTAACACGTACGCTCACCCTAAACCGTTGTCGTACCCTAACCAGTCCCCTAAACCGTCCCCGTCCCTTAACCCTAACCCTAACCCTAAACCTTACCCGAATCCTTAATCTAACCCCTCCCCTAATCCTAATCCGTACGCTAACACTAACCCGTACCCTAACACGTACGCTCACCCTAAACTGTTGTCGTACACAAACCTCTCCCCTAAACCGTCCCCATCGCCTAATGCTAACTCTAACCCTAACGCTAACACGTACCCGAAGCCTTACCCTAACCAGTCTCCTAATCCTAACTCGTACCCTAACACTAACTCGTATCCTAACACGTACACTCACCCTAAACTGTTGTCGTACCCTAACCTGTCCCCTAAACCGTCCCCATCCCCTAACCCTAAACCTAACCCTAACCCTAACCCTAACCCTTACACGAAGCCTTACCCTAACCTGTCCCCTAGTCCTAACCCGTGCGCTAAAACTAAACCGTACCCTAACACATACGCTCAGGCTAAACCGTTGTCGTACCCTAAACTGTCCCCTAAACCATCGCCATCCCCTAAACCTAACCCTAACCCTAACACTAAGCCTAACCCTAAACCTTACCCGAAGCCTTACCCTAACCCGTCCCCTAATCGTAACCCGTACGCTAACACTAACCACTACCCTAAAACGTACGATCACCCTAAACCATTGTCGTACCGGAACCTGTCCTCTAAACGGTCCCCGTCCCCGTCCCCTAACCCTAAACCTAACCCTAACCCTTACACTTACCCAAAGCCTTACCTTAACCCGTCCCCTAATCCTAACCCGTACGCTAACACTAAACCGTACCGTAACACGTACACTCACCCTAAACTGTTGTCGTACCCTAACCTCTCCCCTAAACCATGCCAGTGCCCTAACCCTAACGCTAACCCTAACCCTAACCCTAACACTTCCCTGAAGCCTTACCCTAACCCGTTCCCTATTCCTAACCCATACCTTAACACTAACCCGTACCCTAACATGTACGCTCACCCTAAACCGTAGTCGTACCCTAAAATGTCCCCTAAATTGTCCCCGTCCCCTAACCCTAACCATAAACCTAACCCTAACCCTTACCCGAAGCCTTACCCTAACCCGTCCCCTAATCCTTACCCGTACGCTAACACTAACCCGTACTCTAACACGTACGCTCACACTAAACCATTGTCGTACACTAAACTGTTCCCTAAACCATCCCCGTCCCCTAACCCTAACACTAACCCTAACCCTAACCCTAACCCTAAACCTTACCCGAAGCCTTACCCTAACCAGTCCCCTAATCCTAACCCATACGCAAACACTAACCCGTACCCTAACACGTATGCTCACCCTAAACAGTTGTCGTACACTAACCTGTCCCCTAAACCGTCCCGGTCCCCTAACCCTAACCCTAAACCTAACCCTAACCCTTTCCCGAAGCCTTACCCTAACCCGTCCCCTAATCCTAACCCGTACGCTAACACTAACCCGTACCCTAAAACGTACGCTCACCCTAAACCGTTGTCGTACAATAACCTGTCCCCTAAACGGTCCCCGTCCCCGTCCCCTAACCCTAACCCTAACCCTAACCCTTACACGAAGCCTTACCCTAACCCGTCCCCTAATCCTAACCCTTACGCTAATACTAACCCGTACCCTAACACGTACGCTCACCCTAAACCGTTGTCTTACCCTAACCTGTCCCCTAAACCGTCCCCGTCCACTAACCCTAACCCTAACCCTAACCCTAACCCTTACCCGAAGACTTACCCTAACCTGTCCCCTAATCCTAACCCGTACGCTAACACTAACCCGTACCCTAACACGTACGCTCACCCTAAAGCGTTGTCGTACCATAATCTGTCCCCTAAACCGTCCCCGTCCCCGTCCCCTAAACCTATCCCTAACCCTAACCCTTACCCGAAACCTTGCCCTAACCCGCCCCTAATCCTAACCCGTACGCTACCACTAACCCATACCCTAACACGTACGCTCACCCTAAAACGTTGTCCTACCCTAACCTGTCCCCTAAACCGTCCCCATCCCCTAACCCTAACCCTAACCCTAAACCTAAAACTAACCCTTACCCGAAGCCTTACCCTAACCCGTCTCCTAATCCTAACACGTACGCTAACACTAACACGTACCCTAACACGTACGCTCACCCTAAACCGTTTTTGTACCCGAACCTGTCCCCTAAACCGTCCCCGTCCCCTAACCCTAACCTTAACCCTAAACCTAACCCTAACCCTTACCCGAAGTCTTAACCTAAACCGTCCCCTAATCCTAACCCATACGCTAACACAAACCCGTACACTAACACATACGCTCACCCTAAACCGTTGTCATACCCTAACCTGTCCCCTAAAACGTCCCCGTCCCCTAACCCTAACCCTAACCCTAACCCTAAGCCTTACCCGAAGGCTTACCCTAACCCGTCCCCTAATCCTAAACCGTACGCTAACACTAAACCGTACCCTAACACGTACGCTCACCCTAAACCGTTTTTGTACCCTAACCTGTCCCCTAAACCGTCCCCGTATCATAACCCTAAACCTAACACTAACCCTAACCCTAACCCTTACCCGAAGCCTTACCCTAACCCCTCCCTAATCCTAAGCCGTAACCTAACACTAACCCGTACCCTAACACGTACGCTCAGCCTAAAGCATTGTCGTACCCTAACATGTCCCCTAAACTGTCCCCATCCCCTAACCCTAAGCCTAACCCTAAACCTAATCCTTACTCGAAGGCTTACCCTAACCCGTCCCCTAATCCTAACCCGTACGCTAACACTAAGCCATACCCTAACACGTACACTCACCCTAAACCATTGTCGTACCCTAACCTGTGCCCTAAACCATCCCCGTCCCCTAACCCTAACCCTAACCCTAACCCTAACCCTAATTCTTACCCGAAGCCTTACCCTAACCCCTCCCTAATCCTAAGCCGTAATCTAACACTAACACGTACCCTAACACGTACGCTCACCCTAAACCGTTGTCATACCCTAACATGTCCCCTAAACTGTCCCCATCCCCTCACCCTAACCCTAACCCTAACCCTAACCCTTAACCGAAGCCTTACACTAACCCGTCCCCTAATCCTAACCCGTAAGCTAACACTACCCGTACCCTAACACGTACGCTCACCCTAAACCGTTGTCGTACACTAACCTGTCCCCTAAACCGTCCCCGTCCCCTAACCCTAACCCTAACCCTAACCCTAACCCTAACCCTAACCCTTACCCGAAGCCTTACCGTAACCCGTCCCCTAATCCTAAACCGTACGCTAACACTAACACGTACCCTAACACGTACGCTCACCCTAAACCATTGTCGAACCCTAACCTGTCCCCTAAACCGTCCCCGTCCCCTAACCCTAACCCTAACCCTAACCCTAACAGTTACCCGAAGCCTTACCCTAACCCGTCCCCTAATCCTAACCCGTACGCTACCACTAACCCATACCCTAACACGTACGCTCACCCTAAACTGTTGTCCTACCCTAACCTGTCCCCTAAACCGATCCCGTCCCCTAACCGTAACCCTAACCCTAACCCTTACCCGAAGCCTTACCTTAACCTGTCCCCTAATCTTAACCCGTACGCTAACACTAACCCGTACCCTAATACGTACGCTCACCCTAAACCGTTGTCGTACTCTAACCTGTCCCCTAAACCGTCCCCGTCCCCTAACCCAAAGCCTAACCCTAACCCTAACCCTAACCCTTACCCGAAGCCTTACCCTATCCCGTCCCCTAATCCTAACCCATACGCTAACACTAACCCGTACCCTAACACGTACGCTCACCCTAAACCGTTGTTGTAACCTAACCTCGCCCCTAAACTGTCCCCGTCCCCTAACCCTAACCCTAACCCTAACACTAACCCTAACCCTAACACTTACCCGAAGCCTTACCCTAACTCGTCCCCTAATCCTAACACGTACACTAACTCTAACCCGTACCCTAACATGTACGCTCACCCTAAACCGTTGTCGTACCCTAACCTGTCCCCTAAATCGTCCCCGTCCCCTAACCCTAACCCTAAACCTAACCCTAACCCTAACCCGAAGCCTTACCCTAACCCGTCCCCTAATCCTAACGCATACGCTGACACTAACCCGTGCCCTAACACATACGCTCACTCTAAACAGTTGTCGTACCCTAACCTATCCCCTAAACCGTCCCGGTGCCCTAACCCTAACCCTAACCCTAACCCTAAACCTAAACCTTACCCTAATCCTTACCCTAACACGTCCCTTAATCCTAACCCGTACGCTAACACTAACCCGTACCCTAACACGTACGTTCAACCTAAACCATTGTCGTACACTAACCTGTCCCCTAAACCGTCCCCATCCCCTAACACTAACCCTAACCCAAACCCTAACCCTAACCCTTACCCGAAGCCTTACCCTAACCCGACCCCTAATCCTAACCCGTACGCTAACACTAACCCGTACCATAATATGTACGATCAACCTAAACCGTTGTTGTACCCTAATCTGTCCCCTAAACCGTCCCCGTATCATAAACCTAACCCTAACCCTAACCCTAACCCTTACCCGAAGCCTTACCCTAACCCGTCCGCTAAACCTAACCCGTACCCCAACTCTAACCCGTACCCTAACACGTATGCTCATCCTAAATCATTGTCGTACCCTAACATGTCCCCTAAACTGTCCCCGTCCCCTAACCCTAAGCCTAACCCTAACCCTAACCCTTACTCGAAGCCTTACCCTAACCCGTCCCCTAATCCTAACCCGTACGCTAACACTAACCCGTACCCTAACACGTACACTGACCCTAAACCGTTGTCGTACCATAACCTGTCCCCTAAACCGTCCCCGACCCCTAACACTAACCCTAACCCTAACCCTAACACTTACCCGAAGCCTTACCCTAAACCGTCCCCTAATCCTAACCCGTACGCTAACACTAACCCATACCCTAACACGTACGCTCACACTAAACCGTTGGTATACCATAACCTGTCCCCTAAACCGTCCCCTTCCCCTAACCCTAACCCTAACCCTAAACCTAACCCTAACCCTAACCCTAACCCTAACCCTAACAATTACCCGAAGCCTTACACTAACCCGTCCCCTAATCCTAATCCGTACGCTAACACTAACCCATACCCTAACACGTACGCTCACCCTAAACCGTTGTTGTACCCTAATCTCTCCCCTAAAGCGTCCCCTTCACCTAACACTAACCCTAACCCTAACTGTAAGCCTAACCCTTACCCGAAGCCTTAACCTAACCCGTCCCCTAATCCTAACCCGTATGCTAACACTAACCCGTACCCTAACACGTACGCTCACTCTAAACCGTTGTCGTACACTAACCTGTCTGCTAAACCTTCCCCATCCCCTAACCCTAACCCTAACACTAACCCTAACCCTAATCCTTACCCGAAGCCTTACCCTAACCCGTACCCTAATCCTAATCCGTACGCTAACACTAACCCGTACCCTAACACATATGCTCACCCCAAACCGTTGTTGTACCCTAACCTGTCCCCTAAACCGTCCCCGTCCCCTAACCCTAAACCTAACCCTAACCCTAACCCTAACCCTTACCCAAAGCCTTACCCTAACCCGTCCCCTAATCCTAACCCGTACGCTAACACTAACACGTACCCTAACACGTACGCTCACCCTAAACCGTTGTCGTAGGGTAACCTGTCCCCTAAAACGTCCCCATCCCCTAACCCTAACCCTAACCCTAACCCTAACCCTTACCCGAAGCCTTACCCTAACCCGACCCCTAATCCTAACCTGTACGCTAACACTAATCCATACCCTAACACGTACGCTCACCCTAAACCGTTGTCGTACCCTAACCTGTCCCCAAAACCGTCCCCGTCCCCTAACCCTAACCCTAACCCTAACCCTAACCCTAACCCTTACCCGAAGCCTTACCCTAACCCGTCCCCTTATCCTAACCCGTACGCTAACACTAAAACGTACCCTAACACGTACGCTCACCCTAAACCGTTGTCGTACCCTAACCTGTACCCTAAAATGTCCCCGTCCCCTAACCCTAACCCTAACCCTAACCCTAACCCTAACACTTACCCGAAGCCTTACCTTAAACTGTCCCCTAATCCTAACCCGTACGCTAACACTAAGCCATACCCTAACATGTACGCTCACCCTAAACCGTTGTCGTACCCTAACCTGTCCGCTAAACTGTCCCCTAACCCTAACCCTAACCCTAAGCCTAACCCTAACACTAACCCTTACCCAGAGCCTTACACTAACCCGTCCCCTAATCCTAAACCGTACGCTAACACTAATCCGTACCCTAACACGTACACTCACCCTAAACCGTTGTCGTACACTAACCTGTTCCCTAAACCGTCCCCGTCCCCTAACCCTAACCCTAACACTAACCCGGCCCTAACCGTTACGCAAAGCCTTACCCTAACCTGTCCCATAATCCTAACCCGTACGCTAACACTAACCCGTATCCTAAAACGTACGCTCACCTTCAAACGTTGTCGTACCCTAACCTGTCCGCTAATCCGACCCCGTCCCCTAACCCTAACCCTAAACCTAACCCTCACCCTACCCCTTACCCGAAGCCTTACCCTAACCCATCCCCTAATCCTAAACCGTACGCTTCCACGAACCCATACCCTAAAACGTATGCACACCCTAAACCGTTGTCGTACCCTAACCTGACCCCTAAACCGTCCCTGACCCCTAACCCTAACCCTAACCCTAACCCTAACCCTAGCCCTTACCCGAAGCCTTACCCTAACCCGTCCCCAAATCGTAACCCGTACGCTAACACTAACCCGTACCCTAACACGTACGCTCACCCTAAACCGTTGTCGTACCCTAACCTGTCAACTAAATCGTCCCCGTGCCCTAACACTAACCCTAACCCTAACCCTAACCCTTACTCGAAGCCTTACCCTAACCCGTCCCCTAATCCTAACACGTACGCTAACACTAACCCGTACCCTAACACGTACGCTCACCCTAAACCGTTGTCGTACACTAACCTGTCCCCTACACCGTCCCCGTAACGTAACCCTAACCCTAACCCTAACCCTTACCCGAAGCCTTACCCTAACCCGTACCCTAATCCTAAACCGTATGCTAACACTAACACATACCCTAACACCTACACTCACCCTAAACCGTTGTCGTACCCTAACCTACCCCTAAACCGTTCCCGTCCCCATCTCCTACCCCTAACCCTAACCCTAATCCTAACCCTAACACTTACCCGAAGCCTTACCCTAACACGTCCCCTAATCCTAACACGTATGCTAACTCTAACCCGTACCCTAACACGTACGCTCACCCTAAACCGTTGTCGTACCCGAACCTGTCCCCTAAACCGTCCCCGTCCCCTAACCCTAACCCTGACCCTAACACTAAACCTTACCCGAAGCCTTACCCTAACCCGTCCCCTAATCCTAAACCGTACGCTAACACTAACCAGTACCCTAACACGTACGCTCACCCTAAACTTTTGTCATACACTGACCTGTCCCCTAAACCATCCCCGTCCCCGTCCCCTAACCCTAACCTTAACCCTAACCCTAACTCTTACCCGAAGCCTTACCCTAACGCGTCCCCTAATCCTAACCCGTACGCTAACACTAACCCATACCCTAACACGTACGCTCACCCTAAACCGTTGTCGTACCCTAACCTGTCACCTAAACCGTCCCCGTCTCCTAACCCTAACACTAACCCTAAGCCTAACCCTTACCTGAAGCCTTACACTAACCCATCCCCTAATCCTAACCCGTACGCTAACACTAACCCGTAGCCTAACACGTACGCTCACCATAAACCGTTGTCGTACCATAACCTGTCCCCTAAACCGTCCCCGTCCCCGTCCCCTAACCCTAACCCTAACCCTAACCCTTACCAAAAGCCTTACCCTAACCCGTCCCCTAATCCTAATCCGTACGCTAACACTACACCGTACCCTAACACATACGCAAACACTAAACCGTTGTCATACACTAAACTGTCCCCTAAACCGTCCCCGTCTCCTAACCCTAACCCTAACCCTAATCCTAACCCTAACCCTGACCTGAAGCCTTTTACTAACACGTCCTCTAATCCTAACCCGTACGCTAACACTAACCCATACCCTAACACGTACGCTCACCCTAAACCTTTGTCATACACTGACCTGTCCCCTAAACCGTCCCCGTCCCCGTCCCCTAACCCTAACCTTAACCCTAACCCTAACTCTGACCCGAAGCCTTACCCTAACCCGTCCCCTAATCCTAACCCATACGATAACACTAACCTGTACCCTAACACGTACTCTCACCCTAAACGGTTGTCATACACTAACCTGTCCCCTAAACTGTCCCCGTCCCCTAACCCTAAACCTAACCCTAACCCTAACCCTAAACCTTACCCGAAGCCTTACCCTAACCCATCCCCTAATCCTAACCTGTACGCTAACACTAACCCGTACCCTAACACGTACGCTCACACTAAACCGTTGTCGTACAGTAACTTGTCCCCTAAACCGTCCCCGTCCCCTAACCCTAAACCTAAACCTAACCCTAACCCTAACCCTTACCCGAAGCCTTACTGTAATCCGTCCCCTAATCCTAACCCATACGATAACACTAACACGTACCCTAACACGTACGCTCAACCTAAACTGTTGTCGTACCCTAACCTGTCCTCTAAACCATCCCCGTCCCCTAACCATAACCCAAACCCTAACCCTAACCCTTACCCGAAACCTTACCCTAACCCGTCCCCTATTCCTAACCCGTACCCTAACACTAATCCGTACCCTAACACGTACGATCACCCTAAACCGTTGTCGTATCCTAACCTGTCCCCTAAACCATCCCCGTCCCCTAACCCTATCCCTAACCCTAACCCTAACCCTTACCCGAAGCCTTACCCTAACCCATCCCCTAATCCTAACCCGTACGCGAACACTAACCCGTAGCCTAACACGTACGCTCACCATAAACCGTTGTCGTACCATAACCTGTCCACTAAACCGTCCCCGTCCCCTAACCCTAACCCTAACCCTAACCCTAACCCTTACCCGAAGCCTTACCCTAACCCGTCCCCTAATCCTAACCCGTACGCTAACACTAAAACGTACCCTAACACATACGCACACCCTAAACTGTTGTCATACACTAACCTGTCCCCTAAACCGTCCCCATCTCCTAACCCTAACCCTAACCCTAACCCTAACCCTAACCCTTACCCGAAGCCTTACTCTAACACGTCCTCTAATCCTAACCCGTACGCTAACACTAACCCGTACCCTAACACGTACGCTCACCCTAAACCGTTGTCGTAACCTAACCTGTCCCCTAAACCGTCCCCGTCCCCTAACCCTAACCCTAACCCTAAACCTTACCCGAAGCCTTACCCTAACCCGTCCCCTAATCCTAACCCATACGCTAACACTAACCCGTACCCTAACAGGTACGCTCACCCTAAACCGTTGTCGTACCCTAACCTGTCCCCTAAACCGTCACCGTCCCCTAAACCTAACCCTAACACTAACCCTAACCCTAACCCGAACCCTTACCCGAAGCCTTAACCTAAACCGTCCCCTAATCCTAACCCATATGCTAACTCTAACCCGAACCCTAACACGTACGCTCACCCTAAACCGTTGTCGTACCCTAACCTGTCCCCTAAACCGTCCCCGTTCCCTAACCCTAACCCTAACCCTAACCCTAACCCTAACCCTTACCCGAAGCCTTACCCTAACCCGTCCCCTAATCCTAAAGCGTACGCTAAAACTAACCCGTACCCTAACACGTACGCTCACCCTAAACCGTTGTCGTACCCTAACCTGTCCCCTAAACCGTCACCGTCCCCTAAACCTAACCCTAACCCTAACCCTAACGCTAACCCGAACCCTTACCCGAAGCCTTACCCTAACCCGTCCCCTAATCCTAACCCGTATGCTAACTCTAATGCGAACCCTAACACGTACCCTCACCCTAAACCGTTGTCGTACCCTAACCTGTCCCCTAAACCGTCCCCGTTCCCTAACCCTAACCCTAACCCTAACCCTAACCCTTACCCGAAGCCTTACCCTAACCCGTCCCCTAATCCTAACCCGTACGCTAACACTAACCCGTACCCTAACACGTACGCTCACCCTAAACCTTTGTCGTACCCTAACCTGTCCCCTAAACCATCCCCGTCCCCTAACCCTAAACCTAACCTTAACCCTTACCCAAAGCCTTACACTAACCTGTCCCCAATCCTAAACCGTACGCTAACACTAACACATAGCCTAACACGTACGCTCACCATAAACCGTTGTCGTACCCTAACCTGTCCCCTAAACCGTCCCCATACCCTAACCCTAACCCTAACCCTAACCCTAACCCTTACCTGAAGCCTTACCCTAACCCGTACCCTAATCCTAACCCGTACGCTAACACTAAACCGTATCCTAACACATACACACACCCTAAACAGTTGTTGTACACTAACCTGTCCCCTAAACCATTCCCGTCTCCTAACCCTAACCCTAACCCTAACCCTAACCCTAAACCTTACCCGAAGCCTTACCCTAACACGTCCTCTAATCCTAACCCGTACGCTAACACTAACCCGTACCCTAACACGTACGCTCAACGTAAACGGTTGTAGTACACTAACCTGTCCCCTAAACCGTCCCCGTCCCCTAACCCTATCCCTAACCCTAACCCTAACCCTGACCCGAAGCCTTACCCTAACCCGTCCCCTAATCCTAACCCGTACGCTAACACTAACCCGTACCCTAACACGTACGCTCACTCTAAACCGTTGTCGTACCCTAACCTGTCCCCTAAACCGTCACCGTCCCCTCACCCTATCCCTAACCCTAACCCTAACCCTAACCCGAACCCTTACCCGAAGCCTTACACTAAACCGTCCCCTAATCCTAACCCGTACGCTAACACTAACCCGTACCCTAACACGTACGCTCACCCTAAACCTTGGTCGTACCCTAACCTGTCCCCTAAACCGTCCCCGTCCCCTAACCCTAACACTAACCCTAAATCTAACCCTTACGCGAAGCCTTACCCTAACCCGTCCCCTAATCCTAACCCGTACGCTAACACTAACCCATACCCTAACACGTACGCTCACCCTAAACCGTTGTCGTACCCTAACCTGTCCCTTAAGCCGTCCCCGTCCCCTAACCCTAACCCTAACCCTAACCCTAACCCTTACCCGAAGCCTTACCCTAACCCGTCCCCTAATCCTAACCCGTACGCTAACACTAACCCGTACCCTAACACGTACGCTCACCCTAAACCGTTGTCGTACCCTAACCTGTCCCCTAAACCGTCACCGTCCCCTAAACCGAACCCTAACCCTAACCCTAACCCTAACCCTAACCCGAACACTTACCCGAAGCCTTAACCTAAACCGTCCCCTAATCCTAACCCGTAAGCTAACTCTAACCCTTACCCTAACACGTACGCTCATCCTAAACCGTTGTCGTACCCTAACCTGTCCCCTAAACCGTCCCCGTTCCCTAACCCTAACCCTAACCCTAACCCTAACCCTAACCCTTACCCGAAGCCTTACACTAACCCGTCCCCTAATCCTAACCCGTACGCTAAAACTAACACGTACCCTAACACGTACGCTCACCCTAAACCTTTGTCGTCCCCTAACCTGTCCCCTAAACCGTCACCGTCCCCTAAACCTAACCCTAACCCTAACCCTAACCATAACCCGAACCCTTACCGAAGCCTTACACTAAACCGTCCCCTAATCCTAACCCCTATGCTAACTCTAACCCGAACCCTAACACGTACGCTCACCCTAAACCGTTGTCGAACATTAACCTGTCCCCTAAACCGTCCCCATTCCCTAACCCTAACCCTAACCCTAACCCTAACCCTAACCCTTACCCGAAGCCTTACACTAACCCGTCCCCTAATCCTAACCCGTACTGTAACACTAACCCGTTCCCTAACACGTACGCTCACCCTAAACCGTTGTCGTTCCCTAACCTGTCCGTTAAACCGTCCCCGTCCCCTAACCCTAACCCTAACCCTAACCCTAACACTAACCCTTACCCGAAGCCTTACCCTAACCCGTCCCCTAATCCTAACCCATACGATAACACTAACATGTACCCTAACACGTACTCTCACCCTAAACCGTTGTCATACATTAACCTGTCCCCTAAACTGTCCCCGTCCCCTAACCCTAACCCTAACCCTAACCCTAACCCTAAACCTTACCCGAAGCCTTACACTAACCCGTCCCCTAATCCTAACCCGTACGCTAACACTAACCCGTACCCTAACACGTACGCTCACCCTAAACCGTTGTCGTACACTAACCTGTACGCTAAACCGTCCCCATCCCCTAACGCTAACCCTAAACCTAAACCTAACCCTAACCCTTACCCGAAGCCTTACCGTAAACCGTCCCCTAATCCTAACCCATACGATAACACTAACCCGTACCCTAACACGTACGCTCACCCTAAACCGTTGTCGTACCATAACCTGTCCCCTAAACCGTCCCCGTCCCCTAACCCTAACCCTAACCCTAACCCTAACTCTTACCCGAAGCCTTACCCTAAACCGTCCCCTAATCCTAACCCGTACGCTAACACTAACCCGTACCCTAACACGTGCGCTCACCCTAAACCGTTGTCGTACCCTAACCTGTCCCCTAAACCGTCCCCGTACCCTAACCCTAACCCTAACCCTAACACTAACCCTTACCCAAAGCCTTACCCTAACCCGTCCCCTAATCCTAACCCATACGATAACACTAACCTGTACCCTAACACGTACACTCACCATAAACCGTTGTGGTACACTAACCTGTCCCTAAACCGTCCCCATCCCCTAACCCTAACCCTAAACCTCACCCTAGCCCTTACCTGAAGCCTTACCCTAACCCGTCCCATAATCCTAACCCGTACGCTAACACTAACCTGTACCCTAACACGTACGCTCACCCTAAACCGTTGTCGTACCCTAACCTGTCCCCTAAACCGTCCCCGTCCCCTAACCCTAACACTAACCCTAAACCTAACCCTTACGCGAAGCCTTACCCTAACCCGTCCCCTAATCCTAACCCGTACGCTAACACTAACCCATACCCTAACACGTACGCTCACCCTAAACCGTTGTCGTACCCTAACCTGTCCCTTAAGCCGTCCCCGTCCCCTAACCCTAACCCTAACCCTAACCCTAACCCTTACCCGAAGCCTTACCCTAACCCGTCCCCTAATCCTAACCCGTACGCTAACACTAACCCGTACCCTAACACGTACGCTCACCCTAAACCGTTGTCGTACCCTAACCTGTCCCCTAAACCGTCACCGTCCCCTAAACCGAACCCTAACCCTAACCCTAACCCTAACCCTAACCCGAACCCTTACCCGAAGCCTTAACCTAAACCGTCCCCTAATCCTAACCCGTAAGCTAACTCTAACCCTTACCCTAACACGTACGCTCATCCTAAACCGTTGTCGTACCCTAACCTGTCCCCTAAACCGTCCCCGTTCCCTAACCCTAACCCTAACCCTAACCCTAACCCTAACCCTAACCCTTACCCGAAGCCTTACACTAACCCGTCCCCTAATCCTAACCCGTACGCTAAAACTAACACGTACCCTAACACGTACGCTCACCCTAAACCTTTGTCGTCCCCTAACCTGTCCCCTAAACCGTCACCGTCCCCTAAACCTAACCCTAACCCTAACCCTAACCCTAACCCGAACCCTTACCGAAGCCTTACACTAAACCGTCCCCTAATCCTAACCCCTATGCTAACTCTAACCCGAACCCTAACACGTACGCTCACCCTAAACCGTTGTCGAACATTAACCTGTCCCCTAAACCGTCCCCATTCCCTAACCCTAACCCTAAACCCTAACCCTAACCCTAACCCTTACCCGAAGCCTTACACTAACCCGTCCCCTAATCCTAACCCGTACTGTAACACTAACCCGTACCCTAACACGTACGCTCACCCTAAACCGTTGTCGTTCTCTAACCTGTCCGTTAAACCGTCCCCGTCCCCTAACCCTAACCCTAACCCTAACCCTAACACTAACCCTTACCCGAAGCCTTACCCTAACCCGTCCCCTAATCCTAACCCATACGATAACACTAACATGTACCCTAACACGTACTCTCACCCTAAACCGTTGTCATACATTAACCTGTCCCCTAAACTGTCCCCGTCCCCTAACCCTAACCCTAACCCTAACCCTAAACCTTACCCGAAGCCTTACACTAACCCGTCCCCTAATCCTAACCCGTACGCTAACACTAACCTGTACCCTAACACGTACGCTCACCCTAAACCGTTGTCGTACACTAACCTGTACGCTAAACCGTCCCCATCCCCTAACGCTAACCCTAAACCTAACCTAACCCTAACCCTTACCCGAAGCCTTACCGTAAACCGTCCCCTAATCCTAACCCATACGATAACACTAACCCGTACCCTAACACGTACGCTCACCCTAAACCGTTGTCGTACCATAACCTGTCCCCTAAACCGTCCCCGTCCCCTAACCCTAACCCTAACCCTAACCCTAACTCTTACCCGAAGCCTTACCCTAAACCGTCCCCTAATCCTAACCCGTACGCTAACACTAACCCGTACCCTAACACGTGCGCTCACCCTAAACCGTTGTCGTACCCTAACCTGTCCCCTAAACCGTCCCCGTACCCTAACCCTAACCCTAACCCTAACACTAACCCTTACCCGAAGCCTTACCCTAACCCGTTCCCCTAATCCTAACCCATACGATAACACTAACCTGTACCCTAACACGTACACTCACCATAAACCGTTGTGGTACACTAACCTGTCCCTAAACCGTCCCCATCCCGTAACCCTAACCCTAACCCTCACCCTAGCCCTTACCTGAAGCCTTACCCTAACCCGTCCCATAATCCTAACCCGTACGCTAACACTAACCTGTACCCTAACACGTACGCTCACCTAAACCGTTGTCGTACCGTAACCTGTCCCTTAAACCGTCCCCGTCGCCTAACCCTAACCCTAACCCTAACCTTACACTTACCCGAAGCCTTACCCTAACCCGTCCCCTAATCCTAACCCGTATGCTAACTCTAACCCGTACCCCTAACACGTACGCTCACCCTAAACCGTTGTCGTACCCTAACATGTCCCCTAAACCGTCCCCGTTCCCTAACCCTAACCGTAACCCTAACCTTAACCCTAACCCTTACCCGAAGCCTTACCCTAACCCGTCCCCTAATCCTAACTCGTACGCTAACACTAACCCATACCCTAACACGTACGCTCACCCTAAACTGTTGTCGTATTCTAACCTGTCCCCTAAACCGTCCCCGTCCCCTAACCCTAACACTAACCCTAACCCTAACCCTTACCCGAAGCCTTACACTAACCCGTCCCCTAATCCTAAACCGTACGCTAACACTAACCCGTACCCTGACACGTACGCTCACCCTAAACCGTTGTCATACACTGACCTGTCCCCTAAACCGTCCCCGTCCCCGTCCCCTAACCCTAACTCAACCCTAAACCTAACTCTTACCCGAAGCCTTACGCTAACCCGTCCCCTAATCCTAACCCGTACGCTAACACTAACCCGTACCCTAACACGTACGCTCACCCTAAACCATTGTCGTACCCTAACCTGTCCCCTAAACCATACCCGTCCCCTAACCCTAACCCTAACCCTAACCCTAACCCTTACCCGAAGCCTTACCCTAACCCATCCCCTAATCCTAAACCGTACGCTAACACTAACCCGTAGCCTAACACGTACGCTCACCATAAACCGTTGTCGTACCATAACCTGTCCCCTAAACCGTCCCCGTCCCCTAACCCTAAGCCTAACCCTAACCCTAACCCTAACACTTACCCGAAGCCTTACCCTAACACGTCCTCTAATCCTAACCCGTACGCTAACACTAACATGTAACCTAACACGTACGCTCACACTAAACCGTTGTCGTACACTAACCTGTCCCCTAAACCGTCCCCGTCCCCAACCCTAACCCTAACACTAACCCTAACCCTTACCCGAAGCCTTACCCTAACCCGTCCCCTATTCCTAACCCGTACGCTAACACTAACCCGTACCCTAACACGTAGGCTCACCCAAAACCGTTGTCGTACCCTAACCTGTCCCCTGAACCATCACCGTCCCCTAAACCTAACCCTAACCCTAAACCTAACCCTAACCCGAACCCTTACCCGAAGCCTTACCCTAACCTGTCCCCTAATCCTAACCCATAGGATAACACTAACATGTACCCTAAAACGTACGCTCACCCTAAACCGTTGTCATACACTAACCTGTCCCCTAAACTGTCCCCGTCCCCTAACCCTAACCCTAACCCTAACCCTAACCCTAAACCTTACCCGAAGCCTTACCCTACCGCGTCCCCTAATCCTAACCCCTACGCTAACACTAACCCGTACCCTAACACGTACGCTCACCCTAAACCGTTGTCGTACAGTAACCTGTCCCCTAAACCGTCCCCGTCCCTTAACCCTAACCCTAAATCTAACCCTAACCTTTACCCGAAGCCTTACCGTAAACCGTCCCCTAATCCTAACCCATACGATAACACTAACCTGTACCCTAACACGTACGCTCACCCTAAACTGTTGTCGTACCCTAACCTGTCCCGTAAACCGTCCCCGTCACCTAAACCTAACCCTAACCCTAACCCTAACCCTTACCCGAAGCCTTACCATAACCCGTCCCCTAATCCTGACCCGTATGCTAACACTAACCCGTACCCTAACACGTACGCTCACCCTAAACCGTTGTCGTACACTAACCTGTCCCCTAAACCGTCCCCGTCCCCTAACCCTAACCCTAACCCTAACCCTTACCACAAGCCTTACCGTAACCCATCCCATAATCCTAAACCATACGATAACACTAACCCGTACCCTAACACGTACGCTCACCCTAAACCGTTGTCGTACCCTAACCTGTCCCCTAAACCGTCCCCGTCCCCTAACCCTAACCCTAACCCTAACCCTAACCCTAAAACTTACCCGAAGCCTTACCTTAACACGTCCTCTAATCCTAACCCGTACGCTAACACTAACACGTAACCTAACACGTACGCTCACCCTAAACCATTGTCGTACACTAACCTGTCCCCTAAACCGTCCCCGTCCCCAACCCTAACCCTAACACTAACCCTAACCCTTACCCGAAGCCTTATCCTAACCCGTCCCCTATTCCTAACACGTACGCTAACACTAAACCGTACCCTAACACGTACGCTCAACGTAAACGGTTGTAGTACACTAACCTGTCCCCTAAACCGTCCCCGTCCCCTAACCCTATCCCTAACCCTAACCCTAACCCTGACCCGAAGCCTTACCCTAACCCGTCCCCTAATCCTAACCCGTACGCTAACACTAACCCGTACCCTAACACGTACGCTCACTCTAAACCGTTGTCGTACCCTAACCTGTCCCCTAAACCGTCACCGTCCCCTCACCCTATCCCTAACCCTAACCCTAACCCTAACCCGAACCCTTACCCGAAGCCTTACCCTAAACCGTCCCCTAATCCTAACCCGTACGCTAACACTAACCCGTACCCTAACACGTACGCTCACCCTAAACCTTTGTCGTACCCTAACCTGTCCCCTAAACCGTCCCCGTCCCCTAACCCTAACACTAACCCTAAACCTAACCCTTACGCGAAGCCTTACCCTAACCCGTCCCCTAATCCTAACCCGTACGCTAACACTAACCCATACCCTAACACGTACGCTCACCCTAAACCGTTGTCGTACCCTAACCTGTCCCTTAAGCCGTCCCCGTCCCCTAACCCTAACCCTAACCCTAACCCTAACCCTAACCCTTACCCGAAGCCTTACCCTAACCCGTCCCCTAATCCTAACCCGTACGCTAACACTAACCCATACCCTAACACGTACGCTCACCCTAAACCGTTGTCGTACCCTAACCTGTCCCCTAAACCGTCACCGTCCCCTAAACCGAACCCTAACCCTAACCCTAACCCTAACCCGAACCCTTACCCGAAGCCTTAACCTAAACCGTCCCCTAATCCTAACCCGTAAGCTAACTCTAACCCTTACCCTAACACGTACGCTCATCCTAAACCGTTGTCGTACCCAAACCTGTCCCCTAAACCGTCCCCGTTCCCTAACCCTAACCCTAACACTAACCCTAACCCTAACCCTAACCCTTACCCGAAGCCTTACACTAACCCGTCCCCTAATCCTAACCCGTACGCTAAAACTAACACGTACCCTAACACGTACGCTCACCCTAAACCTTTGTCGTCCCCTAACCTGTCCCCTAAACCGTCACCGTCCCCTAAACCTAACCCTAACCCTAACCCTAACCCGAACCCTTACCGAAGCCTTACACTAAACCGTCCCCTAATCCTAAACCCTATGCTAACTCTAACCCGAACCCTAACACGTACGCTCACCCTAAACCGTTGTCGAACATTAACCTGTCCCCTAAACCGTCCCCATTCCCTAACCCTAACCCTAACCCTAACCCTAACCCTAACCCTAACCCTTACCCGAAGCCTTACACTAACCCGTCCCCTAATCCTAACCCGTACTGTAACACTAACCCGTACCCTAACACGTACGCTCACCCTAAACCGTTGTCGTTCCCTAACCTGTCCGTTAAACCGTCCCCGTCCCCTAACCCTAACCCTAACCCTAACCCTAACACTAACCCTTACCCGAAGCCTTACCCTAACCCGTCCCCTAATCCTAACCCATACGATAACACTAACATGTACCCTAACACGTACTCTCACCCTAAACCGTTGTCATACATTAACCTGTCCCCTAAACTGTCCCCGTCCCCTAACCCTAACCCTAACCCTAACCCTAAACCTTACCCGAAGCCTTACACTAACCCGTCCCCTAATCCTAACCCGTACGCTAACACTAACCCGTACCCTAACACGTACGCTCACCCTAAACCGTTGTCGTACACTAACCTGTACGCTAAACCGTCCCCGTCCCCTAACGCTAACCCTAAACCTAAACCTAACCCTAACCCTTACCCGAAGCCTTACCGTAAACCGTCCCCTAATCCTAACCCATACGATAACACTAACCCGTACCCTAACACGTACGCTCACCCTAAACCGTTGTCGTACCATAACCTGTCCCCTAAACCGTCCCCGTCCCCTAACCCTAACCCTAACCCTAACTCTTACCCGAAGCCTTACCCTAAACCGTCCCCTAATCCTAACCCGTACGCTAACACTAACCCGTACCCTAACACGTGCGCTCACCCTAAACCGTTGTCGTACCCTAACCTGTCCCCTAAACCGTCCCCGTACCCTAACCCTAACCCTAACCCTAACACTAAACCTTACCCGAAGCCTTACCCTAACCCGTCCCCTAATCCTAACCCATACGATAACACTAACCTGTACCCTAACACGTACACTCACCATAAACCGTTGTGGTACACTAACCTGTCCCTAAACCGTCCCCATCCCCTAACCCTAACCCTAACCCTCACCCTAGCCCTTACCTGAAGCCTTACCCTAACCCGTCCCATAATCCTAACCCGTACGCTAACACTAACCTGTACCCTAACACGTACGCTCACCCTAAACCGTTGTCGTACCGTAACCTGTCCCTTAAACCGTCCCCGTCGCCTAACCCTAACCCTAACCCTAACCTTACACTTACCCGAAGCCTTACCCTAACCCGTCCCCTAATCCTAACCCGTATGCTAACTCTAACCCGTACCCTAACACGTACGCTCACCCTAAACCGTTGTCGTACCCTAACATGTCCCCTAAACCGTCCCCGTTCCCTAACCCTAACCGTAACCCTAACCTTAACCCTAACCCTTACCCGAAGCCTTACCCTAACCCGTCCCCTAATCCTAACTCGTACGCTAACACTAACCCATACCCTAACACGTATGCTCACCCTAAACTGTTGTCGTATTCTAACCTGTCCCCTAAACCGTCCCCGTCCCCTAACCCTAACACTAACCCTAACCCTAACCCTTACCCGAAGCCTTACACTAACCCGTCCCCTAATCCTAAACCGTACGCTAACACTAACCCGTACCCTGACACGTACGCTCACCCTAAACCGTTGTCATACACTGACCTGTCCCCTAAACCGTCCCCGTCCCCGTCCCCTAACCCTAACTCAACCCTAAACCTAACTCTTACCCGAAGCCTTACGCTAACCCGTCCCCTAATCCTAACCCGTACGCTAACACTAACCCGTACCCTAACACGTACGCTCACCCTAAACCATTGTCGTACCCTAACCTGTCCCCTAAACCGTACCCGTCCCCTAACCCTAACCCTAACCCTAACCCTAACCCTTACCCGAAGCCTTAACCTAACCCATCCCCTAATCCTAACCCGTACGCTAACACTAACACGTAGCCTAACACGTACGCTCACCATAAACCGTTGTCGTACCATAACCTGTCCCCTAAACCGTCCCCGTCCCCTAACCCTAAGCCTAACCCTAACCCTAACCCTAACACTTACCCGAAGCCTTACCCTAACACGTCCTCTAATCCTAACCCGTACGCTAACACTAACATGTAACCTAACACGTACGCTCACACTAAACCGTTGTCGTACACTAACCTGTCCCCTAAACCGTCCCCGTCCCCAACCCTAACCCTAACACTAACCCTAACCCTTACCCGAAGCCTTACCCTAACCCGTCCCCTATTCCTAACCCGTACGCTAACACTAACCCGTACCCTAACACGTAGGCTCACCCAAAACCGTTGTCGTACCCTAACCTGTCCCCTGAACCATCACCGTCCCCTAAACCTAACCCTAACCCTAAACCTAACCCTAACCCGAACCCTTACCCGAAGCCTTACCCTAACCTGTCCCCTAATCCTAACCCATACGATAACACTAACATGTACCCTAACACGTACGCTCACCCTAAACCGTTGTCATACACTAACCTGTCCCCTAAACTGTCCCCGTCCCCTAACCCTAACCCTAACCCTAACCCTAACCCTAAACCTTACCCGAAGCCTTACCCTACCGCGTCCCCTAATCCTAACCCCTACGCTAACACTAACCCGTACCCTAACACGTACGCTCACCCTAAACCGTTGTCGTACAGTAACCTGTCCCCTAAACCGTCCCCGTCCCTTAACCCTAACCCTAAATCTAACCCTAACCTTTACCCGAAGCCTTACCGTAAACCGTCCCCTAATCCTAACCCATACGATAACACTAACCCGTACCCTAACACGTACGCTCACCCTAAACTGTTGTCGTACCCTAACCTGTCCCGTAAACCGTCCCCGTCACCTAAACCTAACCCTAACCCTAACCCTAACCCTTACCCGAAGCCTTAACATAACCCGTCCCCTAATCCTGACCCGTATGCTAACACTAAACCGTACCCTAACACGTACGCTCACCCTAAACCGTTGTCGTACACTAACCTGTCCCCTAAACCGTCCCCGTCCCCTAACCCTAACCCTAACCCTAACCCTAACCCTAACCCTTACCACAAGCCTTACCGTAACCCATCCCATAATCCTAAACCATACGATAACACTAACCCGTACCCTAACACGTACGCTCACCCTAAACCGTTGTCGTACCCTAACCTGTCCCCTAAACCGTCCCCGTCCCCTAACCCTAACCCTAACCCTAACCCTAACCCTAAAACTTACCCGAAGCCTTACCTTAACACGTCCTCTAATCCTAACCCGTACGCTAACACTAACACGTAAGCTAACACGTACGCTCACCCTAAACCGTTGTCGTACACTAACCTGTCCCCTAAACCGTCCCCGTCCCCAACCCTAACCCTAACACTAACCCTAACCCTTACCCGAAGCCTTATCCTAACCCGTCCCCTATTCCTAACCCGTACGCTAACACTAACCCGTACCCTAACACGTACGCTCAACGTAAACGGTTGTAGTACACTAACCTGTCCCCTAAACCGTCCCCGTCCCCTAACCCTATCCCTAACCCTAACCCTAACCCTGACCCGAAGCCTTACCCTAACCCGTCCCCTAATCCTAACCCGTACGCTAACACTAACCCGTACCCTAACACGTACGCTCACTCTAAACCGTTGTCGTACCCTAACCTGTCCCCTAAACCGTCACCGTCCCCTCACCCTATCCCTAACCCTAACCCTAACCCTAACCCGAACCCTTACCCGAAGCCTTACCCTAAACCGTCCCCTAATCCTAACCCGTACGCTAACACTAACCCGTACCCTAACACGTACGCTCACCCTAAACCTTTGTCGTACCCTAACCTGTCCCCTAAACCGTCCCCGTCCCCTAACCCTAACACTAACCCTAAACCTAACCCTTACGCGAAGCCTTACCCTAACCCGTCCCCTAATCCTAACCCGTACGCTAACACTAACCCATACCCTAACACGTACGCTCACCCTAAACCGTTGTCGTACCCTAACCTGTCCCTTAAGCCGTCCCCGTCCCCTAACCCTAACCCTAACCCTAACCCTAACCCTTACCCGAAGCCTTACCCTAACCCGTCCCCTAATCCTAACCCGTACGCTAACACTAACCCGTACCCTAACACGTACGCTCACCCTAAACCGTTGTCGTACCCTAACCTGTCCCCTAAACCGTCACCGTCCCCTAAACCGAACCCTAACCCTAACCCTAACCCTAACCCGAACCCTTACCCGAAGCCTTAACCTAAACCGTCCCCTAATCCTAACCTGTAAGCTAACTCTAACCCTTACCCTAACACGTACGCTCATCCTAAACCGTTGTCGTACCCTAACCTGTCCCCTAAACCGTCCCCGTTCCCTAACCCTAACCCTAACCCTAACCCTAACCCTAACCCTAACCCTTACCCGAAGCCTTACACTAACCCGTCCCCTAATCCTAACCCGTAGGCTAAAACTAACACGTACCCTAACACGTACGCTCACCCTAAACCTTTGTCGTCCCCTAACCTGTCCCCTAAACCGTCACCGTCCCCTAAACCTAACCCTAACCCTAACCCTAACCCGAACCCTTACCGAAGCCTTACACTAAACCGTCCCCTAATCCTAACCCCTATGCTAACTCTAACCCGAACCCTAACACGTACGCTCACCCTAAACCGTTGTCGAACATTAACCTGTCCCCTAAACCGTCCCCATTCCCTAACCCTAACCCTAACCCTAACCCTAACCCTAACCCTTACCCGAAGCCTTACACTAACCCGTCCCCTAATCCTAACCCGTACTCTAACACTAACCCATACCCTAACACGTACGCTCACCCTAAACCGTTGTCGTACCCTAACCTGTCCGTTAAACCGTCCACGTCCCCTAACCCTAACCCTAACCCTAACCCTAACACTAACCCTTACCCGAAGCCTTACCGTAACCCGTCCCCTAATCCTAACCCATACGATAACACTAACATGTACCCTAACACGTACTCTCACCCTAAACCGTTGTCATACATTAACCTGTCCCCTAAACTGTCCCCGTCCCCTAACCCTAACCCTAACCCTAACCCTAAACCTTACCCGAAGCCTTACACTAACCCGTCCCCTAATCCTAACCCGTACGCTAACACTAACCCGTACCCTAACACGTACGCTCACCCTAAACCGTTGTCGTACACTAACCTGTACGCTAAACCGTCCCCGTCCCCTAACGCTAACCCTAAAACTAAACCTAACCCTAACCCTTACCCGAAGCCTTACCGTAAACCGTCCCCTAATCCTAACCCATACGATAACACTAACCCGTACCCTAACACATACGCTCACCCTAAACCGTTGTCGTACCATAACCTGTCCCCAAAACCGTCCCCGTCCCCTAACCCTAACCCTAAACCTTACCCGAAGCCTTACCCTAACCCGTCCCGTAATCCTAAGCCTTACGATAAGACTAACCCATACCCTAACACGTACGCTCACCCTAAACCGTTGTCGTACCCTGAGCTGTCTCCTAAACCGTCCCCGTCCCCTAACCCTAACCCTAACCCTAACCCTAACTCTTACCCGAAGCCTTACCCTAAACCGTCCCCTAATCCTAACCCGTACGCTAACACTAACCCGTACCCTAACACGTGCGCTCACCCTAAACCGTTGTCGTACCCTAACCTGTCCCCTAAACCGTCCCCGTACCCTAACCCTAAAGCTAACCCTAACCCTAACACTAACCCTTACCCGAAGCCTTACCCTGACCCGTCCCCTAATCCTAACCCATACGATAACACTAACCTGTACCCTAAAACGTACACTCACCATAAACCGTTGTCGTACACTAACCTGTCCCTAAACCGTCCCCATCCCCTAACCCTTACGCTAACCCTCACCCTAGCCCTTACCTGAAGCCTTACCCTAACCCGTCCCATAATCCTAACCCGTACGCTAACACTAACCTGTACCCTAACACGTACGCTCACCCTAAACCGTTGTCGTACCGTAACCTGTCCCTTAAACCGTCCCCGTCGCCTAACCCTAACCCTAACCCTAACCTTACACTTACCCGAAGCCTTACCATAACCCGTCCCCTAATCCTAACCCGTATGCTAACTCTAACCCGTACCCTAACACGTACGCTCACCCTATACCGTTGTCGTACCCTAACATGTCCCCTAAACCGTCCCCGTTCCCTAACCCTAACCATAACCCTAACCTTAACCCTAACCCTTACCCGAAGCCTTACCCTAACCCGTCCCCTAATACTAACTCGTACGCTAACACTAACCCATACCCTAACACGTACGCTCACCCTAAACTGTTGTCGTATTCTAACCTGTCCCCTAAACCGTCCCCGTCCCCTAACCCTAACACTAACCCTAACCCTAACCCTTACCCGAAGCCTTACACTAACCCGTCCCCTAATCCTAACCCTTACTATAACACTAATCCGTACCTTAACACGTACGCTCACCCTAAACCGTTGTCGTACCCTAACCTGTCCCCTAAACCGTCCCCTTCCCCTAACCCTAACCCTAACCCTAACACTAACCCTTACCCGAAGCCTTACCCTAACCCGTCCCCTAATCCTAAACCGTACGCTAACACTAACCCGTACCCTGACACGTACGCTCACCCTAAACCGTTGTCATACACTGACCTGTCCCCTAAACCGTCCCCGTCCCCGTCCCCTAACCCTAACTCAACCCAACCCTAACTCTTACCCGAAGCCTTACGCTAACCCGTCCCCTAATCCTAACCCGTACGCTAACACTAACCCGTACCCTAACACGTACGCTCACCCTAAACCATTGTCGTACCCTAACCTGTCCCCTAAACCGTACCCGTCCCCTAACCCTAACCCTAACCCTAACCCTAACCCTTACCCGAAGCCTTACCCTAACCCATCCCCTAATCCTAACCCGTACGCTAACACTAACCCGTAGCCTAACACGTACGCTCACCATAAACCGTTGTCGTACCATAACCTGTCCCCTAAACCGTCCCCGTCTCCTAACCCTAACCCTAACCCTGACCCTAACACTTACCCGAAGCCTTACCCTAACACGTCCTCTAATCCTAACCCGTACGCTAACACTAACACGTAACCTAACACGTACGCTCACACTAAACCGTTGTCGTACACTAACCTGTCCCCTAAACCGTCCCCGTCCCCAACCCTAACCCTAACACTAACCCTAACCCTTACCCGAAGCCTTACCCTAACCCGTCCCCTATTCCTAACCCGTACGCTAACACTAACCCGTACCCTAACACGTAGGCGCACCCAAAACCGTTGTCGTACCCTAACCTGTCCCCTGAACCATCACCGTCCCCTAAACCTAACCCTAACCCTAAACCTAACCCTAACCCGAACCCTTACCCGAAGCCTTACCCTAACCTGTCCCCTAATCCTAACCCATACGATAACACTAACATGTACCCTAACACGTACGCTCACCCTAAACCGTTGTCATACACTAACCTGTCCCCTAAACTGTCCCCGTCCCCTAACCCTAACCCTAACCCTAACCCTAACCCTAAACCTTACCCGAAGCCTTACCCTACCGCGTCCCCTAATCCTAACCCCTACGCTAACACTAACCCGTACCCTAACACGTACGCTCACCCTAAACCGTTGTCGTACAGTAACCTGTCCCCTAAACCGTCCCCGTCCCCTAACCCTAACCCTAAATCTAACCCTAACCTTTACCCGAAGCCTTACCGTAAACCGTCCCCTAATCCTAACCCATACGATAACACTAACCCGTACCCTAACACGTACGCTCACCCTAAACTGTTGTCGTACCCTAACCTGTCCCGTAAACCGTCCCCGTCACCTAAACCTAACCCTAACCCTAACCCTAACCCTTACCCGAAGCCTTACCATAACCCGTCCCCTAATCCTAACCCGTATGCTAACACTAACCCGTACCCTAACACGTATGCTCACCCTAAACCGTTGTCGTACACTAACCTGTCCCCTAAACCGTCCCCGTCCCCTAACCCTAACCCTAACCCTAACCCTTACCACAAGCCTTACCGTAACCCATCCCCTAATCCTAAACCATACGATAACACTAACCCGTACCCTAACACGTACGCTCACCCTAAACCGTTGTCGTACCCTAACCTGTCCCCTAAACTGTCCCCGTCCCCTAACCCTAACCCTAACCCTAACCCTAACACTTACCCGAAGCCTTACCTTAACACGTCCTCTAATCCTAACCCGTACGCTAACACTAACACGTAACCTAACACGTACGCTCACCCTAAACCGTTGTCGTACACTAACCTGTCCCCTAAACCGTCCCCGTCCCCAACCCTAACCCTAACACTAACCCTAACCCTTACCCGAAGCCTTATCCTAACCCGTCCCCTATTCCTAACCCGTACGCTAACACTAACCCGTACCCTAACACGTAGGCTGACCCAAAATCGTTGTCGTACCCTACCCTGTCCCCTGAACCGTCACCGTCCCCTAAACCTAACCCTAACCCTAAACCTAACCCTAACCCGAACCCTTACCCGAAGCCTTACCCTAAACCGTCCCCTAATCCTAACCCGTATGCTAACTCTAACCGTACCCTAACACGTACGCTCACCCTAAACCTTTGTCGTACCCTAACCTGTCCCCTAAACCGTCCCCATTCCCTAACCCTAACCCTAACCCTAACCCTAACCCTTACCCGAAGCCTTACACTAACCCTTCCCCTAATCCTAACCCGTACGCTGACACTAACCCGTACCCTAACACGTACGCTCACCCTAAACCGTTGTCGTACCCTAACCTGTCCCCTAAACCGTCCCCGTCCCCTAACCCTAACCCTAACCCTAACCCTAACCCTAAACCTTACCCGAAGCCTTACCCTACCCCGTCCCCTAATCCTAACCCGTACGCTAACACTAACCCGTACCCTAACAGGTACGCTCACCGTAAACCGTTGTCGTACAGTAACCTGTCCCCTAAACCGTCCCCGTCCCCTAAACCTAACCCTAAACCTAACCCTAACCCTTACCCGAAGCCTTACCGTAAACCGTCCCCTAATCCTAACCCATACGATAACACTAACCCGTACCCTAACACGTACGCTCACCCTAAACTGTTGTCGTACCCTAACCTGTCCCCTAAACCGTCCCCGTCCCCTAACCCTAACCCTAAACCTAACCCTTACCCGAAGCCTTACCATAACCCGTCCCCTAATCCTAACCCGTATGCTAACACTAACCCGTACCCTAACAGGTACGCTCACCCTAAAACGTTGTCGTACACTAACCTGTCCCCTAAACCGTCCCCGTCACCTAACCCTAACCCTAACCCTAACCCTAACCCTAACCCTTACCACAAGCCTTACCGTAACCCATCACCTAATCCTAACCCATACGATAACACTAACCCGTACCCTAACACGTACGCTCACCCTATACTGTTGTCTTACCCTAACCTGTCCCCTAAACCGTCCCCGTCCCCTAACCCTAACCCTAACCCTAGCCCTAACCCTTACCCGAAGCCTTACCCTAACCCGTCCACTAATCCTAACCCGTACGCTAACACTAACCCGTACCCTAACACGTACGCTCACCCTAAACCATTGTCGTACACTAACATGTCCCCTAAACTGTCCCCGTCCCTGTCCCCGTCCCCTAACCCTAACCCTAACCCTAACCCTTACCCGAAGCCTTACCCTAACCCGTCCCCTAATCCTAACCCGTACGCTAACACTAACCCGTACCCTAACACGTACGCTCAACCTAAACCTTTGTCGTATCCTAACCTGTCCCCTAAACCGTCCCCGTCCCCTAACCCTAAACCTAACCCTAACCGTTACCCAAAGCCTTACTCTAACCCGTCCCCAATCCTAAACCGTATGCTAACACTAACACATAGCCTAACACGTACGCTTACCATAAACCGCTGTCGTACCCTAACCTGTCCCCTAAACCGTCCCCATCCCCTAACCCTAACCCTAACCCTAACCCTAACCCTTACCTGAAGCCTTACCCTAACCCGTCCCCTAATCCTAACCCGTACGCTAACACTAAACCGTATCATAACACATACACACACCCTAAACCTTTGTTGTACACTAACCTGTCCCCTAAACCGTCCCCGTCTCCTAACCCTAACCCTAACCCTAACCCTAACCCTTACCCGAAGCCTTACCCTAACACGTCCTCTAATCCTAACCCGTACGTTAACACTAACCAGTACCCTAACACGTACGCTCAACGTAAACCGTTGTCGAACCCTAACCTGTCCCCTAAACCGTCCCCGTCCCCTAACACTATCCCTAACCCTAACCCTAACACTGACCCGAAGCCTTACCCTAACCCGTCCCCTAATCCTAACCCGTACGCTAACACTAACCCGTACCCTAACACGTACGCTCACCCTAAACCTTTGTCGTACCCTAACCTGTCCCCTAAACCGTCCCCGTCCCCTAACCCTAACACTAACCCTAACCCTAACCCTTACCCGAAGCCTTACCCTAACCCGTCCCCTAATTCTAAACCGTACGCTAACACTAACCCGTACCCTAACATGTACACTCACCCTAAACCGTTGTCGTACCCTAACCTGTCCCCTAAACCGTCCCCGTCCCCTAACCCTAACCCTAACCCTAACCCTAAACCTTACCCGAAGCCTTACCCTAACCCATCCCCTAATCCATACCCGTACACTAACACTAACCCGTACCCTAACACGTAAACTCACCCTAAAACGTTGTCGTAGCCTAACCTGTCCCCTAAACCGTCCCCGTCCCCTAACCCTAACCCTAACCCTAACCCTTACCCGAAGCCTTAACCTAAGCCGTCACCGAATCCTAACCCGTAGGCTAAAACTAAACCGTACCCTAACACGTACGCTCACCCTAAACCGTTGTCGTACCCTAACCTGTCCCCTAAACCGTCCCCGTCCCCTAACCCTAACCCTAACCCTAACCCTAACCCTAACCTTTACCCGAATCCTTACCCTAACCCGTACCCTAATCCTAACCCATACGATAACACTAAACTGTACCCTAACACGTACGCTCACCCTAAACCGTTGTCATACACTAACCTGTCCCCTAAACTGTCCCCGTCCCCTAACCCTAACCCTAACCATAACCCTAACCCTAAACCTTACCCGAAGCCTTACCCTACCCCGTCCCCTAATCCTAACACGTACGCTAACACTAACCCGTACCCTAACAGGTACGCTCACCCTAAACCGTTGTCGTACAGTAACCTGTCCCCTAAACCGTCCCCGTCCCCTAACCCTAACCCTAAATCTAACCCTAACCTTTACCCGAAGCCTTACCATAAACCGTCCCCTAATCCTAACCCATACGATAACACTAACCCGTACCCTAACACGTATGCTCACCCTAAACTGTTGTCGTACCCTAACCTGTCCCGTAAACCGTCCCCGTCACCTAACCCTAACCCTAACCCTAACCCTAACACTTACCCGAAGCCTTACCTTAACACGTCCTCTAATCCTAACCCGTACGCTAACACTAACACGTAACCTAACACGTACGCTCACCCTAAACCGTTGTCGTACACTAACCTGTCCCCTAAACCGTCCCCGTCCCCAACCCTAACCCTAACACTAACCCTAACCCTTACCCGAAGCCTTATCCTAACCCGTCCCCTATTCCTAACCCGTACGCTAACACTAACCCGTACCCTAACACGTAGGCTCACCCAAAACCGTTGTCGTACCCTAACGTGTCCCCTGAACCGTCACCGTCCCCTAAACCTAACCCTAACCCTAAACCTAACCCTAACCCGAACCCTTACCCGAAGCCTTACCCTAAACCGTCCCCTAATCCTAACCCGTATGCTAACTCTAACCGTACCCTAACACGTACGCTCACCCTAAACTTTTGTCGTACCCTAACCTGTCCCCTAAACCGTCCCCGTCCCCTAACCCTAAACGTAACCCTAACCCTTACCCAAAGCCTTACTCTAACCCGTCCCCAATCCTAAACCGTATGCTAACACTAACACATAGCCTAACACGTACGCTTACCATAAACCGCTGTCGTACCCTAAACTGTCCCCTAAACCGTCCCCATCCCCTAACCCTAACCCTAACCCTAACCCTAACCCTTACCTGAAGCCTTACCCTAACCCGTCCCCTAATCCTAACCCGTACGCTAACACTAAACCGTATCATAACACATACACACACCCTAAACCTTTGTTGTACACTAACCTGTCCCCTAAACCGTCCCCGTCTCCTAACCCTAACCCTAACCCTAACCCTAACCCTTACCCGAAGCCTTACCCTAACACGTCCTCTAATCCTAACCCGTACGCTAACACTAACCAGTACCCTAACACGTACGCTCAACGTAAACCGTTGTCGTACCCTAACCTGTCCCCTAAACCGTCCCCGTCCCCTAACCCTATCCCTAACCCTAACCCTAACCCTGACCCGAAGCCTTACCCTAACCCGTCCCCTAATCCTAACCCGTACGCTAACACTAACCCATACCCTAACACGTACGCTCACCCTAAACCTTTGTCGTACCCTAACCTGTCCCCTAAACCGTCCCCGTCCCCTAACCCTAACACTAACCTTAACCCTAACCCTTACCCGAAGCCTTACCCTAACCCGTCCCCTAATTCTAAACCGTACGCTAACACTAACCCGTACCCTAACATGTACACTCACCCTAAACCGTTGTCGTACCCTAACCTGTCCCCTAAACAGTCCCCGTCCCCTAACCCTAACCCTAACCCTAAACCTAAACCTTACCCGAAGCCTTACCCTAACCCATCCCCTAATCCATACCCGTACACTAACACTAACCCGTACCCTAACACGTAAACTCACCCTAAAACGTTGTCGTAGCCTAACCTGTCCCCTAAACCGTCCCCGTCCCCTAACCCTAACCCTAACCCTAACCCTTACCCGAAGCCTTACCCTAACCCATCCCCTAATCCTAACCCGTACGCTAACACTAACCCGTACCCTAACACGTACGCTCACCCTAAACCGTTGTCGTACACTAATCTGTCCCCTAAACCATCCCCGTCCCCTAACACTAACCCTAATCCTAACCCTAACCCTAAGCCTTATCCGAAGCCTTACGCTAAACCGTCCCCTAAACCTAAACCGTACGCTAACACTAACACGTACCCTAAAACGTACGCTCACCCTAAACCGTTTTCGTATCCGAACCTGTCCCCTAAACCGTCCCCGTCCCCTAACCCTAACCCTAACACTAAACCTAACCCTTACCCGAAGCCTTACACTAACCCGTCCCCTATTCCTAAACCGTACGCTAACACTAACCAGTACCCTAACACGTACGCTCACCCTAAACCGTTGTCATACACTAACCTGTCCCCTAAACCGTCACCGTCCCGTAACCCTAACCCTAACCCTAACCCTAGCCCTAACCCTTACCCGAAGCCTTAACCTAAGCCGACACCGAATCCTAACCCGTACGCTAAAACTAACCCGTACCCTAACACGTACGCTCACCCTAAACCGTTGTCGTACCCTAACCTGTCCCCTAAACCGTCCCCGTCCCCTAACCCTAACCCTAACCCTAACCCTAACCCTAACCCTAACCTTTACCCGAATCCTTACCCTAACCCGTACCCTAATCCTAACCCATACGATAACACTAAACTGTACCCTAACACGTACGCTCACCCTAAACCGTTGTCATACACTAACCTGTCCCCTAAACTGTCCCCGTCCCCTAACCCTAACCCTAACCATAACCCTAACCCTAAACCTTACCCGAAGCCTTACCCTACCGCGTCCCCTAATCCTAACACGTACGCTAACACTAACCCGTACCCTAACAGGTACGCTCACCCTAAACCGTTGTCGTACAGTAACCTGTCCCCTAAACCGTCCCCGTCCCCTAAACCTAACCCTAAACCTAACCCTAACCCTTACCCGAAGCCTTACCGTAAACCGTCCCCTAATCCTAACCCATACGATAACACTAACCCGTACCCTAACACGTACGCTCACCCTAAACTGTTGTCGTACCCTAACCTGTCCCCTAAACCGTCCCCGTCCCCTAACCCTAACCCTAAACCTAACCCTTACCCGAAGCCTTACCATAACCCGTCCCCTAATCCTAACCCGTATGCTAACACTAACCCGTACCCTAACAGGTACGCTCACCCAAAAACGTTGTCGTACACTAACCTGTCCCCTAAACCGTCCCCGTCAGCTAACCCTAACCCTAACCCTAACCCTAACCCTAACCCTTACCACAAGCCTTACCGTAACCCATCCCCTAATCCTAACCCATACGATAACACTAACCCGTACCCTAACACGTACGCTCACCCTAAACTGTTGTCTTACCCTAACCTGTCCCCTAAACCGTCCCCGTCCCCTAACCCTAACCCTAACCCTAGCCCTAACCCTTACCCGAAGCCTTACCCTAACCCGTCCACTAATCCTAACCCGTACGCTAACACTAACCCGTACTCTAACACGTACGCTCACCCTAAACCATTGTCGTACACTAACCTGTCCCCTAAACTGTCCCCGTCCCTGTCCCCGTCCCCTAACCCTAACCCTAACCCTTACCCGAAGCCTTACCCTAACCCGTCCCCTAATCCTAACCCGTACGCTAACACTAACCCGTACCCTAACACGTACGCTCAACCTAAACCTTTGTCATACCCTAAACTGTCCCCTAAACCGTCCCCGTCCCCTAACCCTAAACCTAACCCTAACCCTTACCCAAAGCCTTACTCTAACCCGTCCCTAATCCTAAACCGTATGCTAACACTAACACATAGCCTAACACGTACGCTTACCATAAACCGCTGTCGTACCCTAACCTGTCCCCTAAACCGTCCCCATCCCCTAACCCTAACCCTAACCCTAACCCTTACCTGAAACCTTACCCTAACCCGTCCCCTAATCCTAACCCGTACGCTAACACTAAACCGTATCATAACACATACACACACCCTAAACCTTTGTTGTACACTAACCTGTCCCCTAAACCGTCCCCGTCTCCTAACCCTAACCCTAACCCTAACCCTAACCCTTACCCGAAGCCTTACCGTAAACCGTCCCCTAATCCTAACCCATACGATAACACTAACCCGTACCCTAACACGTACGCTCACCCTAAACCGTTGTCGTACCCTAACCTGTCCCCTAAAACGTCCCCGTCCCCTAACCCTAAACCAAACCCTTACCCGAAGCCTTACCATAACCCGTCCCCTAATCCTAACCCGTATGCTAACACTAACCCGTACCCTAACAAGTACGCTCACCCTAAACCGTTGTCGTACACTAACCTGTCCCCTAAACCGTCCCCGTCCCCTAACCCTAAACCTAAACCTAACCCTAACCCTAACCCTTACCCGAAGCCTTACCGTAAACCGTCCCCTAATCCTAACCCTTACGATAACACTAACCCATACCCTAACACGTACGCTCACCCTAAACCGTTGTCGTACACTAACCTGTCCCCTAAACCGTCCCCGTCCCCTAACCCTAACCCTAACCCTAACCCTTACCCGAAGCCTTACTCTAACCTGTCCCCTAATCCTAACCCATACGATAACACTAAACTATAGCCTAACACGTACGCTCACCATAAACCGTTGTCATACACTAACCTGTCCCCTAAACTGTCCCCGTCCCCTAACCCTAACCCTAACCCTAACCCTAACCCTAACCCTAAACCTTACCCGAAGCCTTACCCTAACCCATCCCCTAATCCTAACCCGTACGCAAACACTAACCCGTAGCCTAACACGTACGCTCACCATAAACCGTTGTCGTACCATAACCTGTCCCCTAAACCGTCCCCGTCCCCTAACCCTAACCCTAACCGTAACCCTAACCCTAACCCTTACCCGAAGCCTTAACCTAACACGTCCTCTAATCCTAACCCGTACGCTAACACTAACCCGTAACCTAACAGGTACGCTCACCCTAAACCGTTGTCGTACCCTAACCTGTCCCCGAAACCGTCCCCGTCCCCTAACCCTAACCCTAACACTAACCCTAACCCTTACCCGAAGCCTTACCCTAACCCGCCCTTATTCCTAACCCGTACGCTAACACTAACCCGTACCCTAACACGTAGGCTCACCCTAAACCATTGTCGTACCCTAACCTGTCCCCTAAACCGTCACCGTCCCCTAAACCTAACCCTAACCCTAAACCTAACCCTAACCCGAACCCTTACCCGAAGCCTTACCCTAAACCGTCCCCTAATGCTAACCCGTACGCTAACACTAACCCGTACGCTCACCCTAAACCGTTGTCGTACACTAACCTGTCCCCTAAAATGTCCCCGTACCCGTCCCCGTCCCCTAACCCTAACCCTAACCCTAACCCTAACCCTTACCCGAAGCCTTACCCTAACCCGTCCCCTAATCCTAACCCGTACGCTAACACTAACCCGTACCCTAACACGTACGCTCACCCTAAACCTTTGTCGTACCCTAACCTGTCCCCTAAACCATCCCCGTCCCCTAACCCTAAACCTAACCCTAACCCTTACCCGAAGCCTTACACTAACACGTCCTCTAATCCTAACCCGTACGCTAACACTAACCCATACCCTAAAATGTACGCTCACCCTAAACCTTTGTCGTGCCCTAACCTGTCCCCTAAACCGTCCCCGTCCCCTAACCCTAACACTAACCCTAACCCTAACCCTTACCCGAAGCCTTACCCTAACTCGTCCCCTAATCCTAATCCTTACGATAACACTAAACCGTACCCTAACACGTACGCTCACCCTAAACCGTTGTCATACACTGACCTGTCCCCTAAACCGTCCCCGTCCCCGTCCCCTAACCCTAACCCTAACCCTAACCCTTACCCGAAGCCTTACCCTAACCCGTCCCCTAATCCTAAACTGTACACTAACCCTAACCCGTACCCTACAACGTACACTCACCCTAAACCATTTTCGTACCCTAACCTGTCCCCTAAACCGTCCCCGTCCCCTAACCCTAACCCTAACCCTAACCCTTACCCGAAGCCTTACCCTAACCCATCCCCTAATCCTAACCCGTACGCTAACACTAACCTGTACCCTAACACGTACGCTCACCCTAAACCGTTGTCGTACCCGAACCTGTCCCCTAAACCGTCCCCGTCCCCTAACCCAAAACCTAACCCTAACCCTAACCCTTACCCGAAGCCTTACCCTAACCCGTCCCCTAATCCTAACCCGTACGCTAACACTAACCCGTACCCTAACACGTACGCTCACCATAAACCGTTGTCGTACCATAACCTGTCCCCTAAACCATCCCCGTCCCCTAACCTAACCCTAACGCTAACCCTAACCCTAACCCTTACCCGAAGCCTTACCCTAACACGTCCTCTAAACCTAACCCGTACGCTAACACTAACCCGTAACCTAACACGTACGCTCACCCTAAACCGTTGTCGTACCCTAACCTGTCCCCTAAACCGTCCCCGTCCCCGTCCCCTAACCCTAACACTAACCCTAACCCTTACCCGAAGCCTTACCCTAACCCGCCCCTATTCCTAACCCATACGCTAACACTAACCCGTCCCTAACATGTAGGCTCACCCTAAATCGTTGTCGTACCCTAACCTGTCCCCTAAACCGTCACCGTCCCCTAAACCTAACCCTTACCCTAACCCTAACCCTAACCCGAACCCTTACCCGAAGCCTTACCCTAAACCGTCCCATAATCCTAAGCCGTAGGCTAACTCTAACCCGTACCCTAACACGTACGCTCACCCTAAACCGTTGTCGTACCCTAACCTGTCCCCTAAACCGTCCCCGTTCCCTAACCCTAACCCTAACCCTAACCCTAACCCTAACCCTTACCCGAAGCCTTACCCTAACCCTTCCCCTAATCCTAATCCGTACGCTAACACTAACACGTACCCTAACACGTACGCTCACCCTAAACCGTTGTCGTACCCTAACCTGTCCCCTATACCATCCCCGTCCCCTAACCCTAACCCTAACCCTAACCCAAACCCTAACCCTTACCCGAATCCTTACCCTAACCCTTCCCCTAATCCTAACCCATACGATAACACTAACCTGTACCCTAACACATACCCTCACCCTAAACCGTTGTCATACACTAACCTGTCCCCTAAACCGTCCCCGTCCCCTAACCCTAACCCTAACCCTAGCCCTAACCCTTACCCGAAGCCTTACCCTAACCCGTCCCCTAATCCTAACCCGTACGCTAACACTAACCCTTACCCTAACACGTACGCTCACCCTAAACCGTTGTCGTACACTAACCTATCCCCTAAACTGTCCCCGTACCCGTCCCCGTCCCCTAAACCTAACCCTAACCCTAACCCATACCCGAAGCCTTACCCTAACCCGTCCCCTAATCCTAACCCGTACGCTAACACTAACCCGTACCCTAACACGTACGCTCACCCTAAACCTTTGTCGTACCCTAACATGTCCCCTAAACCGTCCCCGTCCCCTTACCCTAAACCTAACCCTAACCCTTACCCAAAGCCTTACCCTAACCAGTCCCCTAATCCTAACCCGTACGCTAACACTAACCCTTACCCTAACACGTACGCTCACCCTAAACCGTTGTCGTACACTAACCTGTCCCCTAAACTGTCCCCGTACCCGTCCCCGTCCCCTAAACCTAACCCTAACCCTTACCCGAAGCCTTACCCTAACCCGTCCCCTAATCCTAACCCGTATGCTAACACTAACCCGTAACCTAACACGTACGCTCACCCTAAACCTTTGTCGTACCCTAACCTGTCCCCTAAACCGTCTCCGTCCCCTAACCCTAAACCTAACCCTAACCCTTACCCAAAGCCTTACCCTAACCCGTACCCTAATCCTAAACCTTACGCTAACACTAACCCATAGCCTAACACGTACGCTCACCATAAACCGTTGTCGTACCCTAACCTGTCCCCTAAACCGTCCCCATCCCCTAACCCTAACCCGAACCCTAACACTAACCCTTACCTGAAGCCTTACCCTAACCCGTCCCCTAATCCTAACCCGTACACTAACACTAAACCTTATCCTAACACATACGCACTCCCTAAACCGTAGTCGTACACTAACCTGTCCCCTAAACCGTCCCCGTCTCCTAACCCTAACCCTAACCCTAACCCTAACCCTTACCCGAAGCCTTACCCTAACACTTCCTCTAATCCTAACCCGTACGCTAACACTAACGCGTACCCTAACACGTACGCTCAATGTAAACCGTTGTCGCACCATAACCTGTCCCCTAAACCGTCCCCGTCCCCTAACCCTATCCCTAACCCTAACCCTAACCCTAACACGAAACCTTACCCGAAGCCTTACCCTAAACCGTCCCCTATTCCTAACCCGTACGCTAACACTAAACCGTACCCTAACATGTACGCTCACCCTAAACCGTTGTCATACACTGACCTGTCCCCTAAACCGTCCCAGTCCCCATCCCCTAACCCTAACCCTAACCCTAACCGTAACCCTTACCCGAAGCCTTACCCTAATGCGTCCCCTAATCCTAAACCGTACACTAACACTAACCCATACCCTAACACGTATACTCACCCTAAACCGTTGTCGTACCCTAACCTGTCCCCTAAACCGTCCCCGTCCCCTAACCCTGACCCTAACCCTAACCCTAACCCTAACCCTTACCCGAAGCCTTACCCTAACCCGTCCCCTAATCCTAACCCATACGATAACACTAACCTGTACCCTAACACGTACGCTCACCCTAAACCATTGTCATACACTAACCTTTCCCCTAAACCGTCCCCGTCCTCTAACCCTAACCCTAACCCTAGCCCTAACCCTTACCCGAAGCCTTACCCTAACCCGTCCCCTAATCCTAAACCGTACGCTAACACTAACCCGTACCCTAACAGGTACGCTCACCCTAAACCGTTGTCGTACACTAACCTGTCCCCTAATCTGTCCCCGTACCCGTACCCGTCCCCTAACCCTAACCCTAACCCTAACCCTTACCCGAAGCCTTACCCTAACCCGTCCTCTAATCCTAACCCGTACGCTAACACTAACCCGTACCCTAACACGTACGCTCAACGTAAACCTTTGTCGTACCCTAAGCTGTCCCCTAAACCGTCCCCGTCCCCTAACCCTAAACCTAACCCTAACCCTTACCCAAAGCCTTACCCTAACTCGTAACCTAATCCTAAACCGTACGCTAACACTAACCCATAGCCTAACACATACGCTCACCATAAACCGTTGTCGTACCCTAACCTGTCCAGTAAACCGTCCCCATCCCCTAACCCTAACCCTAACCCTAACCCTTACCTGAAGCTTTACCCTAACCCGTCCCCTAATCCTAACCCGTACGCTAACACTAAACCGTATCCTAACACATACACACACCTTAAACCGTTGTTGTACACTAAACTGTCCCCTAAACCGTCCCCGTCTCCTAACCCTAACCCTAACCCTAACCCTAACCCTAACCCTTACCCGAAGCCTTACACTAACACGTCCTCTAATCCTAACCCATACGCTAACACTAACCCGTACCCTAACACGTACGTTCAACGTAAACCGTTGTCGTACCCTAACCTGTCCCCTAAACCGTCCCCGTCCCCTAACCCTATCCCTAACCCTAACCCTAACCCTGACCCGAAGCCTTACCCTAACCCGTCCCCTAATCCTAACCCGTACGCTAACACTAACCTGTACCCTAACACGTACGCTCACCCTAAACCGTTGTCGTACCCTAACCTGTCCCATAAACCGTCACCATCACCTCACCCTATCCCTAACCCTAACCCTAACCCTAACCCGAACCCTTACCCGAAGCCTTACCCTAAACCGTCCCCTAATCCTAACCCGTACGCTAACTCTAACCCTTACCCTAACACGTACGCTCACCCTAAACCGTTGTCGTACCGTAACCTGTCCCCTAAACCGTCCCCGTTCCCTAACCCTAACCCTAACCCTAACCCTAACCCTAACCCTTACCCGAAGCCTTACCCTAACCCTTCCCCTAATCCTAACCCGTACCCTAACACTAACCCATACCCTAACACGTACGCTCACCCTAAACCGTTGTCGTACCCTAACCTGTCCCCTAAACCGTCCCCGTCCCCTAACCCTAACCCTAACCCTAACCCTAACCCTAACCCTTACCCGAAGCCTTAGTCTAACCCGTCCCCTAATCCTAACCCATACGATAACACTAACTTATACCCTAACACGTACGCTCACCCTAAACCGTTCTCATACAATAACCTGTCCCCTAAACTGTCCCCGTCCCCTAACCCTAACCCTAACACTAACCCTAACCCTAAACCTTACCCGAAGCCTTACCCTAACCCGTCCCCTAATCCTAACCCGTACGCTAAGACTAACCCGTACCCTAACACGTACGCTCACCCTAAACCGTTGTCGTACACTAACCTGTCCCCTAAACCGTCCCCGTCCCCTAACCCTAACCCTAAACCTAACCCTAACCCTAACCATTACCCGAAGCCTTACCGTAAACCGTCCCCTAATCCTAACCCATACGATAACACTAACCCGTACCCTAACACGTACGCTCACCCTAAACCGTTGTCGTACCCTAACCTGTCCCCTAAAACGTCCCCGTCCCCTAACCCTAAACCAAACCCTTACCCGAAGCCTTACCATAACCCGTCCCCTAATCCTAACCCGTATGCTAACACTAACCCGTACCCTAACACGTACGCTCACCCTAAACCGTTGTCGTACACTAACCTGTCCCCTAAACCGTCCCCGTCCCCTAACCCTAAACCTAAACCTAACCCTAACCCTAACCCTTACCCGAAGCCTTACCGTAAACCGTCCCCTAATCCTAACCCTTACGATAACACTAACCCGTACCCTAACACGTACGCTCACCCTAAACCGTTGTCGTACACTAAACTGTCCCCTAAACCGTCCCCGTCCCCTAACCCTAACCCTAACCCTAACCCTTACCCGAAGCCTTACTCTAACCTGTCCCCTAATCCTAACCCATACGATAACACTAAACTATAGCCTAACACGTACGCTCACCATAAACCGTTGTCATACACTAACCTGTCCCCTAAACTGTCCCTATCCCCTAACCCTAACCCTAACCCTAACCCTAACCCTAAACCTTACCCGAAGCCTTACCCTAACCCATCCCCTAATCCTAACCCGTACGCAAACACTAACCCGTAGCCTAACATGTACGCTCACCATAAACCGTTGTCGTACCATAACCTGTCCCCTAAACCGTCACCGTCCCCTAACCCTAACCCTAACCGTAACCCTAACCCTAACCCTTACCCGAAGCCTTAACCTAACACGTCCTCTAATCCTAACCCGTACGCTAACACTAACCCGTAACCTAACAGGTACGCTCACCCTAAACCGTTGTCGTACCCTAACCTGTCCCCGAAACCGTCCCCGTCCCCTAACCCTAACCCTAACACTAACCCTAACCCTTACCCGAAGCCTTACCCTAACCCGCCCTTATTCCTAACCCGTACGCTAACACTAACCCGTACCCTAACACGTAGGCTCACCCTAAACCATTGTCGTACCCTAACCTGTCCCCTAAACCGTCACCGTCCCCTAAACCTAACCCTAACCCTAAACCTAACCCTAACCCGAACCCTTACCCGAAGCCTTACCCTAACCCGTCCCCTAATGCTAACCCGTACGCTAACACTAACCCGTACGCTCACCCTAAACCGTTGTCGTACACTAACCTGTCCCCTAAAATGTCCCCGTACCCGTCCCCGTCCCCTAACCCTAACCCTTACCCTAACCATAATCCTTACCCGAAGCCTTACCCTAACCCGTCCCCTAATCCTAACCCGTACGCTAACACTAACCCGTACCCTAACACGTACGCTCACCCTAAACATTTGTCGTACCCTAACCTGTCCCCTAAACCATCCCCGTCCCCGAACCCTAAACCTAACCCTAACCCTTACCCGAAGCCTTACACTAACACGTCCTCTAATCCTAACCCGTACGCTAACACTAACCCATACCCTAAAATGTACGCTCACCCTAAACCTTTGTCGTGCCCTAACCTGTCCCCTAAACCGTCCCCGTCCCCTAACCCTAACACTAACACTAACCCTAACCCTTACCCGAAGCCTTACCCTAACTCGTCCCCTAATCCTAACCCTTACGATAACACTAAACCGTACCCTAACACGTACGCTCACCCTAAACCGTTGTCATACACTGACCTGTCCCCTAAACCGTCCCCGTCCCCGTCCCCTAACCCTAACCCTAACCCTAACCCTTACCCGAAGCCTTACCCTAACCCGTCCCCTAATCCTAAACCGTACACTAACCCTAACCCGTACCCTAACACGTACACTCACCCTAAACCATTTTCGTACCCTAACCTGTCCCCTAAACCGTCCCCGTCCCCTAACCCTAACCCTAACCCTAACCCTAACCCTTACCCGAAGCCTTACCCTAACCCATCCCCTAATCCTAACCCGTACGCTAACACTAACCTGTACCCTAACACGTACGCTCACCCTAAACCGTTGTCGTACCCTAACCTGTCCCCTAAACCGTCCCCGTCCCCTAACCCTAAACCTAACCCTAACCCTTACCCAAAGCCTTACTCTAACCCGTCCCCAAACCTAAACCGTATGCTAACACTAACACATAGCCTAACACGTACGCTTACCATAAACCGCTGTCGTACCCTAACCTGTCCCCTAAACCGTCCCCATCCCCTAACCCTAACCCTAACCCTAACCCTAACCCTTACCTGAAGCCTTACCCTAACCCGTCCCCTAATCCTAACCCGTACGCTAACACTAAACCGTATCATAACACATACACACACCCTAAACCTTTGTTGTACACTAACCTGTCCCCTAAACCGTCCCCGTCTCCTAACCCTAACCCTAACCCTAACCCTAACCCTTACCCGAAGCCTTACCCTAACACGTCCTCTAATCCTAACCCGTACGCTAACACTAACCAGTACCCTAACACGTACGCTCAACGTAAACCGTTGTCGTACCCTAACCTGTCCCCTAAACCGTCCCCGACCCCTAACCCTATCCCTAACCCTAACCCTAACCCTGACCCGAAGCCTTACCCTAACCCGTCCCCTAATCCTAACCCGTACGCTAACACTAACCCGTACCCTAACACGTACGCTCACCCTAAACCTTTGTCGTACCCTAACCTGTCCCCTAAACCATCCCCGTCCCCTAACCCTAACACTAACCCTAACCCTAACCCTTACCCGAAGCCTTACCCTAACCCGTCCCCTAATTCTAAACCGTACGCTAACACTAACCCGTACCCTAACATGTACACTCACCCTAAACCATTGTCGTACCCTAACCTGTCCCCTAAACCGTCCCCGTCCCCTAACCCTAACCCTAACCCTAAACCTAAACCTTACCCGAAGCCTTACCCTAACCCATCCCCTAATCCATACCCGTACACTAACACTAACCCGTACCCTAACACGTAAACTCACCCTAAAACGTTGTCGTAGCCTAACCTGTCCCCTAAACCGTCCCCGTCCCCTAACCCTAACCCTAAACCTAAACCTTACCCGAAGCCTTACCCTAACCCATCCCCTAATCCTAACCCGTACGCTAACACTAACCCGTACCCTAACACGTACGCTCACCCTAAACCGTTGTCGTACACTAATCTGTCCCCTAAACCATCCCCGTCCCCTAACACTAACCCTAATCCTAACCCTAACCCTAAGCCTTATCCGAAGCCTTACGCTAAACCGTCCCCTAAACCTAAACCGTACGCTAACACTAACACGTACCCTAAAACGTACGCTCACCCTAAACCGTTTTCGTATCCGAACCTGTCCCCTAAACCGTCCCCGTCCCCTAACCCTAACCCTAACCCTAAACCTAACCCTTACCCGAAGCCTTACACTAACCCGTCCCCTATTCCTAAACCGTACGCTAACACTAACCAGTACCCTAACACGTACGCTCACCCTAAACCATTGTCATACACTAACCTGTCCCCTAAACCGTCACCGTCCCGTAACCCTAACCCTAACCCTAACCCTAGCCCTAACCCTTACCCGAAGCCTTAACCTAAGCCGTCACCGAATCCTAACCCGTACGCTAAAACTAACCCGTACCCTAACACGTACGCTCACCCTAAACCGTTGTCGTACCCTAACCTGTCCCCTAAACCGTCCCCGTCCCCTAACCCTAACCCTAACCCTAACCCTAACCCTAACCCTAACCTTTACCCGAATCCTTACCCTAACCCGTACCCTAATCCTAACCCATACGATAACACTAAACTGTACCCTAACACGTACGCTCACCCTAAACCGTTGTCATACACTAACCTGTCCCCTAAACTGTCCCCGTCCCCTAACCCTAACCCTAACCATAACCCTAACCCTAAACCTTACCCGAAGCCTTACCCTACCGCGTCCCCTAATCCTAACACGTACGCTAACACTAACCCGTACCCTAACAGGTACGCTCACCCTAAACCGTTGTCGTACAGTAACCTGTCCCCTAAACCGTCCCCGTCCCCTAAACCTAACCCTAAACCTAACCCTAACCCTTACCCGAAGCCTTACCGTAAACCGTCCCCTAATCCTAACCCATACGATAACACTAACCCGTACCCTAACACGTACGCTCACCCTAAACTGTTGTCGTACCCTAACCTGTCCCCTAAACCGTCCCCGTCCCCTAACCCTAACCCTAACCCTAACCCTTACCCGAAGCCTTACCATAACCCGTCCCCTAATCCTAACCCGTATGCTAACACTAACCCGTACCCTAACAGGTACGCTCACCCTAAAACGTTGTCGTACACTAACCTGTCCCCTAAACCGTCCCCGTCACCTAACCCTAACCCTAACCCTAACCCTAACCCTTACCACAAGCCTTACCGTTACCCATCCCCTAATCCTAACCCATACGATAACACTAACCCGTACCCTAACACGTACGCTCACCCTAAACTGTTGTCTTACCCTAACCTGTCCCCTAAACCGTCCCCGTCCCCTAACCCTAACCCTAACCCTAGCCCTAACCCTTACCCGAAGCCTTACCCTAACCCGTCCACTAATCCTAACCTGTACGCTAACACTAACCCGTACTCTAACACGTACGCTCACCCTAAACCATTGTCGTACACTAACCTGTCCCCTAAACTGTCCCCGTCCCTGTCCCCGTCCCCTAACCCTAACCCTAACCCTAACCCTTACCCGAAGCCTTACCCTAACCCGTCCCCTAATCCTAACCCGTACGCTAACACTAACCCGTACCCTAACACGTACGCTCAACCTAAACCTTTGTCATACCCTAAACTGTCCCCTAAACCGTCCCCGTCCCCTAACCCTAAACCTAACCCTAACCCTTACCCAAAGCCTTACTCTAACCCGTCCCTAATCCTAAACCGTATGCTAACACTAACACATAGCCGAACACGTACGCTTACCATAAACCGCTGTCGTACCCTAACCTGTCCCCTAAACCGTCCCCATCCCCTAACCCTAACCCTAACCCTAACCCTTACCTGAAGCCTTACCCTAACCCGTCCCCTAATCCTAACCCGTACGCTAACACTAAACCGTATCATAACACATACACACACCCTAAACCTTTGTTGTACACTAACCTGTCCCCTAAACCGTCCCCGTCTCCTAACCCTAACCCTAACCCTAACCCTAACCCTTACCCGAAGCCTTACCCTAACACGTCCTCTAATCCTAACCCGTACGCTAACACTAACCAGTACCCTAACACGTACGCTCAACGTAAACCGTTGTCGTACCCTAACCTGTCCCCTAAACCGTCCCCGTCCCCTAACCCTATCCCTAACCCTAACCCTAACCCTGACCCGAAGCCTTACCCTAACCCGTCCCCTAATCCTAACCCGTACGCTAACACTAACCCGTACCCTAACACGTACGCTCACCCTAAACCTTTGTCGTACCCTAACCTGTCCCCTAAACCGTCCGCGTCCCCTAATCCTAACACTAACCCTAACCCTAACCCTTACCCGAAGCCATACCCTAACCCGTCCCCTAATTCTAAACCGTACGCTAACACTAACCCGTACCCTAACATGTACACTCACCCTAAACCGTTGTCGTACCCTAACCTGTCCCCTAAACCGTCCCCGTCCCCTAACCCTAACACTAACCCTAACCCTAAACCTTACCCGAAGCCTTACCCTAACCCATCCCCTAATCCATACCCGTACACTAACACTAACCCGTACCCTAACACGTAAACTCACCCTAAAACGTTGTCGTAGCCTAACCTGTCCCCTAAACCGTCCCCGTCCCCTAACCCTAACCCTAACCCTAACCCTTACCCGAAGCCTTACCCTAACCCATCCCCTAATCCTAACCCGTACGCTAACACTAACCCGTACCCTAACACGTACGCTCACCCTAAACCGTTGTCGTACCCGAACCTGTCCCCTAAACCATCCCCGTCCCCTAACACTAACCCTAATCCTAACCCTAACCCTAAGCCTTATCCGAAGCCTTACGCTAAACCGTCCCCTAAACCTAAACCGTACGCTAACACTAACACGTACCCTAAAACGTACGCTCACCCTAAACCGTTGTCGTACCCGAACCTGTCCCCTAAACCGTCCCCGTCCCCTAACCCTAACCCTAACCCTAAACCTAACCCTTACCCGAAGCCTTACACTAACCCGTCCCCTATTCCTAAACCGTACGCTAACACTAACCAGTACCCTAACACGTACGCTCACCCTAAACCGTTGTCATACACTAACCTGTCCCCTAAACCGTCACCGTCCCGTAACCCTAACCCTAACCCTAACCCTAGCCCTAACCCTTACCCGAAGCCTTAACCTAAGCCGTCACCGAATCCTAACCCGTACGCTAAAACTAAACCGTAACCTAACACGTACGCTCACCCTAAACCTTTGTCGTACCCTAACCTGTCCCCTAAACCGACCCCGTCCCCTAAACCTAAACCTAACCCTAACCCTTACCCAAAGCCTTACCCTAACCCGTCCCCTAATCCTAAACCGTACGCTAACACTAACCCATAGCCTAACACGTACGCTCACCATAAACCGTTGTCGTACCCTAACCTGTCCAGTAAACCGTCCCCATCCCCTAAACCTAACCCTAACCCTAAACCTAACCCTTACCTGAAGCCTTACCCTAACCCGTCCCCTAATCCTAACCCGTACGCTAACACTAAACCGTATCTTAACACATACACACACCCTAAACCGTTGTTGTACACTAACCTGTCCCCTAAACCGTCCCCGTCTCCTTACCCTAACCCTAACCCTAACCCTAACCCTAACCCTTACCCGAAGCCTTACCCTAACACGTCCTCTAATCCTAACGCGTACGCTAACACTAACCCGTACCCTAACACGTACACTCAACGTAAACCATTGTCGTACCCTAACCTGTCCCCTATACCGTCCCCGTACCCTAACCCTATCCCTAACCCTAACCTTAACCCTGACCCAAAGCCTTACCCTAACCCGTCCCCTAATCCTAAACCGTACGCTAACACTAACCCATAGCCTAACACGTACGCTCACCCTAAACCGTTGTCGTACCCTAAGCTGTCCCCTAAACCGTCCCCGTTCCCTAACCCTAACCCTAACCCTAACCCTAACCCTTACCCGAAGCCTTACCCTAACCCTTCCCCTAATCCTAACCCGTACGCTAACACTAACCCGTACCCTAACACGTACGCTCACCCTAAACCGTTATCGTACACTAACCTGTCCCCTAAACCGTCCCCGTACCCTAACCCTAACCCTAACCCTAACCCTAACCCTAACCCTTACCCGAAGCCTTACCCTAACCCGTCCCCTAATCCTAACCCATACGATAACACTAACCTGTACCCTAACACGTACGCTCACCCTAAACCGTTGTCATACACTAACCTTTCCCCTAAACCGTCCCCGTCCCCTAACCCTAACCCTAACCCTAGCCCTAACCCTTACCCGAAGCCTTACCCTAACCCGTCCCCTAATCCTAAACCGTACGCTAACACTAACCCGTACCCTAACACGTACGCTCACCCTAAACCGTTGTCGTACACTAACCTGTCCCCTAATCTGTCCCCGTACCCGTACCCGTCCCCTAACCCTAACCCTAACCCTAACCCTTACCCGAAGCCTTACCCTAACCCGTCCTCTAATCCTAACCCGTACGCTAACACTAACCCGTACCCTAACACGTACGCTCAACGTAAACCTTTGTCGTACCCTAAGCTGTCCCCTAAACCGTCCCCGTCTCCTAACCCTAAACCTAACCCTAACCCTTACCCAAAGCCTTACCCTAACTCGTAACCTAATCCTAAACCGTACGCTAACACTAACCCATAGCCTAACACATACGCTCACCATAAACCGTTGTCGTACCCTAACCTGTCCAGTAAACCGTCCCCATCCCCTAACCCTAACCCTAACCCTAACCCTTACCTGAAGCTTTACCCTAACCCGTCCCCTAATCCTAACCCGTACGCTAACACTAAACCGTATCCTAACACATACACACACCTTAAACCGTTGTTGTACACTAACCTGTCCCCTAAACCGTCCCCGTCTCCTAACCCTAACCCTAACCCTAACCCTAACCCTAACCCTTACCCGAAGCCTTACACTAACACGTCCTCTAATCCTAACCCATACGCTAACACTAACCCGTACCCTAACACGTACGCTCAACGTAAACCGTTGTCGTACCCTAACCTGTCCACTAAACCGTCCCCGTCCCCTAACCCTATCCCTAACCCTAACCCTAACCCTGACCCGAAGCCTTACCCTAACCCGTCCCCTAATCCTAACCCGTACGCTAACACTAACCTGTACCCTAACACGTACGCTCACCCTAAACCGTTGTCGTACCCTAACCTGTCCCATAAACCGTCACCATCACCTCACCCTATCCCTAACCCTAACCCTAACCCTAACCCGAACCCTTACCCGAAGCCTTACCCTAAACCGTCCCCTAATCCTAACCCGTACGCTAACTCTAACCCTTACCCTAACACGTACGCTCACCCTAAACCGTTGTCGTACCGTAACCTGTCCCCTAAACCGTCCCCGTTCCCTAACCCTAACCCTAACCCTAACCCTAACCCTAACCCTTACCCGAAGCCTTACCCTAACCCTTCCCCTAATCCTAACACGTACCCTAACACTAACCCATACCCTAACACGTACGCTCACCCTAAACCGTTGTCATAACCTAACCTGTCCCCTAAACCGTCCCCGTCCCCTAACCCTAACCCTAACCCTAACCCTAACCCTAACCCTTACCCGAAGCCTTAGTCTAACCCGTCCCCTAATCCTAACCCATACGATAACACTAACTTATACCCTAACACGTACGCTCACCCTAAACCGTTCTCATACACTAACCTGTCCCCTAAACTGTCCCCGTCCCCTAACCCTAACCCTAACCCTAACCCTAACCCTAAACCTTACCCGAAGCCTTACCCTAACCCGTCCCCTAATCCTAACCCGTACGCTAAGACTAACCAGTACCCTAACACGTACGCTCACCCTAAACCGTTGTCGTACACTAACCTGTCCCCTAAACCGTCCCCGTCCCCTAACCCTAACCCTAAACCTAACCCTAACCCTAACCATTACCCGAAGCCTTACCGTAAACCGTCCCCTAATCCTAACCCATACGATAACACTAACCCGTACCCTAACACGTACGCTCACCCTAAACCGTTGTCGTACCCTAACCTGTCCCCTAAAACGTCCCCGTCCCCTAACCCTAAACCAAACCCTTACCCGAAGCCTTACCATAACCCGTCCCCTAATCCTAACCCGTATGCTAACACTAACCCGTACCCTAACACGTACGCTCACCCTAAACCGTTGTCGTACACTAACCTGTCCCCTAAACCGTCCCCGTCCCCTAACCCTAAACCTAAACCTAACCCTAACCCTAACCCTTACCCGAAGCCTTACCGTAAACCGTCCCCTAATCCTAACCCTTACGATAACACTAACCCATACCCTAACACGTACGCTCACCCTAAACCGTTGTCGTACACTAACCTGTCCCCTAAACCGTCCCCGTCCCCTAACCCTAACCCTAACCCTAACCCTTACCCGAAGCCTTACTCTAACCTGTCCCCTAATCCTAACCCATACGATAACACTAAACTATAGCCTAACACGTACGCTCACCATAAACCGTTGTCATACACTAACCTGTCCCCTAAACTGTCCCCGTCCCCTAACCCTAACCCTAACCCTAACCCTAACCCTAACCCTAAACCTTACCCGAAGCCTTACCCTAACCCATCCACTAATCCTAACCCGTTCGCAAACACTAACCCGTAGCCTAACACGTACGCTCACCATAAACCGTTGTCGTACCATAACCTGTCCCCTAAACCGTCCCCGTCCCCTAACCCTAACCCTAACCGTAACCCTAACCCTAACCCTTACCCGAAGCCTTAACCTAACACGTCCTCTAATCCTAACCCGTACGCTAACACTAACCCGTAACCTAACAGGTACGCTCACCCTAAACCGTTGTCGTACCCTAACCTGTCCCCGAAACCGTCCCCGTCCCCTAATCCTAACCCTAACACTAACCCTAACCCTTACCCGAAGCCTTACCCTAACCCGCCCTTATTCCTAACCCGTACGCTAACACTAACCCGTACCCTAACACGTAGGCTCACCCTAAACCATTGTCGTACCCTAACCTGTCCCCTAAACCGTCACCGTCCCCTAAACCTAACCCTAACCCTAAACCTAACCCTAACCCGAACCCTTACCCGAAGCCTTACCCTAAACCGTCCCCTAATGCTAACCCGTACGCTAACACTAACCCGTACGCTCACCCTAAACCGTTGTCGTACACTAACCTGTCCCCTAAAATGTCCCCGTACCCGTCCCCGTCCCCTAACCCTAACCCTAACCCTAACCCTAACCCTTACCCGAAGCCTTACCCTAACCCGTCCCCTAATCCTAACCCGTACGCTAACACTAACCCGTACCCTAACACGTACGCTCACCCTAAACCTTTGTCGTACCCTAACCTGTCCCCTAAACCATCCCCGTCCCCTAACCCTAAACCTAACCCTAACCCTTACCCGAAGCCTTACACTAACACGTCCTCTAATCCTAACCCGTACGCTAACACTAACCCATACCCTAAAATGTACGCTCACCCTAAACCTTTGTCGTGCCCTAACCTGTCCCCTAAACCGTCCCCGTCCCCTAACCCTAACACTAACCCTAACCCTAACCCTTACCCGAAGCCTTACCCTAACTCGTCCCCTAATCCTAACCCTTACGATAACACTAAACCGTACCCTAACACGTACGCTCACCCTAAACCGTTGTCATACACTGACCTGTCCCCTAAACCGTCCCCGTCCCCGTCCCCTAACCCTAACCCTAACCCTTACCCGAAGCCTTACCCTAACCCGTCCCCTAATCCTAAACTGTACACTAACCCTAACCCGTACCCTAACACGTACACTCACCCTAAACCATTTTCGTACCCTAACCTGTCCCCTAAACCGTCTCCATCCCCTAACCCTAACCCTAACCCTAACCCTAACCCTTACCCGAAGCCTTACCCTAACCCATCCCCTAATCCTAACCCGTACGCTAACACTAACCTGTACCCTAACACGTACGCTCACCCTAAACCGTTGTCGTACCCTAACCTGTCCCCTAAACCGTCCCCGTCCCCTAACCCAAAACCTAACCCTAACCCTAACCCTTACCCGAAGCCTTACCCTAACCCGTCACCTAATCCTAACCCGTACGCTAACACTAACCCGTACCCTAACACGTACGCTCACCATAAACCGTTGTCGTACCATAACCTGTCCCCTAAACCATCCCCGTCCCCTAACCTAACCCTAACGCTAACCCTAACCCTAACCCTTACCCGAAGCCTTACCCTAACACGTCCTCTAAACCTAACCCGTACGCTAACACTAACCCGTAACCTAACACGTACGCTCACCCTAAACCGTTGTCGTACCCTAACCTGTCCCCTAAACCGTCCCCGTCCCCGTCCCCTAACCCTAACACTAACCCTAACCCTTACCCGAAGCCTTACCCTAACCCGCCCCTATTCCTAACCCATACGCTAACACTAACCCATACCCTAACATGTAGGCTCACCCTAAATCGTTGTCGTACCCTAACCTGTCCCCTAAACCGTCACCGTCCCCTAAACCTAACCCTTACCCTAACCCTAACCCTAACCCGAACCCTTACCCGAAGCCTTACCCTAAACCGTCCCATAATCCTAAGCCTTATGCTAACTCTAACCCGTACCCTAACACGTACGCTCACCCTAAACCGTTGTCGTACCCTAACCTGTCCCCTAAACCGTCCCCGTTCCCTAACCCTAACCCTAACCCTAACCCTAACCCTAACCCTTACCCGAAGCCTTACCCTAACCCTTCCCCTAATCCTAATCCGTACGCTAACACTAACACGTACCCTAACACGTACGCTCACCCTAAACCGTTGTCGTACCCTAACCTGTCCCCTATACCGTCCCCGTCCCCTAACCCTAACCCTAACCCTAACCCAAACCCTAACCCTTACCTGAATCCTTACCCTAACCCTTCCCCTAATCCTAACCCATACGATAACACTAACCTGTACCCTAACACATACGCTCACCCTAAACCGTTGTCATACACTAACCTGTCCCCTAAACCGTCCCCGTCCCCTAACCCTAACCCTAACCCTAGCCCTAACCCTTACCCGAAGCCTTACCCTAACCCGTCCCCTAATCCTAACCCGTACGCTAACACTAACCCTTACCCTAACACGTACGCTCACCCTAAACCGTTGTCGTACACTAACCTATCCCCTAAACTGTCCCCGTACCCGTCCCCGTCCCCTAAACCTAACCCTAACCCTAACCCATACCCGAAGCCTTACCCTAACCCGTCCCCTAATCCTAACCCGTACGCTAACACTAACCCGTACCCTAACACGTACGCTCACCCTAAACCTTTGTCGTACCCTAACATGTCCCCTAAACCGTCCCCGTCCCCTTACCCTAAACCTAACCCTAACCCTTACCCAAAGCCTTACCCTAACCAGTCCCCTAATCCTAACCCGTACGCTAACACTAACCCTTACCCTAACACGTACGCTCACCCTAAACCGTTGTCGTACACTAACCTGTCCCCTAAACTGTCCCCGTACCCGTCCCCGTCCCCTAAACCTAACCCTAACCATAACCCTTACCCGAAGCCTTACCCTAACCCGTCCCCTAATCCTAACCCGTATGCTAACACTAACCCGTAACCTAACACGTACGCTCACCCTAAACCTTTGTCGTACCCTAACCTGTCCCCTAAACCGTCTCCGTCCCCTAACCCTAAACCTAACCCTAACCCTTACCCAAAGCCTTACCCTAACCCGTACCCTAATCCTAAACCTTACGCTAACACTAACCCATAGCCTAACACGTACGCTCACCATAAACCGTTGTCGTACCCTAACCTGTCCCCTAAACCGTCCCCATCCCCTAACCCTAACCCGAACCCTAACACTAACCCTTACCTGAAGCCTTACCCTAACCCGTCCCCTAATCCTAACCCGTACACTAACACTAAACCTTATCCTAACACATACGCACTCCCTAAACCGTAGTCGTACACTAACCTGTCCCCTAAACCGTCCCCGTCTCCTAACCCTAACCCTAACCCTAACCCTAACCCTAACCCTTACCCGAAGCCTTACCCTAACACTTCCTCTAATCCTAACCCGTACGCGAACACTAACCCGTACCCTAACACGTACGCTCAATGTAAACCGTTGTCGCACCATAACCTGTCCCCTAAACCGTCCCCGTCCCCTAACCCTATCCCTAACCCTAACCCTAACCCTAACACGAACCCTTACCCAAAGCCTTACCCTAAACCGTCCCCTATTCCTAACCCGTACGCTAACACTAAACCGTACCCTAACATGTACGCTCACCCTAAACCGTTGTCATACACTGACCTGTCCCCTAAACCGTCCCAGTCCCCATCCCCTAACCCTAACCCTAACCCTAACCGTAACCCTTACCCGAAGCCTTACACTAATGCGTCCCCTAATCCTAAACCGTACACTAACACTAACCCGTACCCTAACACGTACACTCACCCTAAACCGTTGTCGTACCCTAACCTGTCCCCTAAACCGTCCCCGTCCCCTAACCCTAACCCTAACCCTAACCCTAACCCTAACCCTTACCCGAAGCCTTACCCTAACCCGTCCCCTAATCCTAACCCATACGATAACACTAACCTGTACCCTAACACGTACCCTCACCCTAAACCATTGTCATACACTAACCTTTCCCCTAAACCGTCCCCGTCCCCTAACCCTAACCCTAACCCTAGCCCTAACCCTTACCCGAAGCCTTACCCTAACCCGTCCCCTAATCCTAAACCGTACGCTAACACTAACCCGTACCCTAACACGTACGCTCACCCTAAACCGTTGTCGTACACTAACCTGTCCCCTAATCTGTCCCCGTACCCGTACCCGTCCCCTAACCCTAACCCTAACCCTAACCCTTACCCGAAGCCTTACCCTAACCCGTCCTCTAATCCTAACCCGTACGCTAACACTAACCCGTACCCTAACACGTACGCTCAACGTAAACCTTTGTCGTACCCTAAGCTGTCCCCTAAACCGTCCCCGTCCCCTAACCCTAAACCTAACCCTAACCCTTACCCAAAGCCTTACCCTAACTCGTAACCTAATCCTAAACCGTACGCTAACACTAACCCATAGCCTAACACATACGCTCACCATAAACCATTGTCGTACCCTAACCTGTCCAGTAAACCGTCCCCATCCCCTAACCCTAACCCTAACCCTAACCCTTACCTGAAGCTTTACCCTAACCCGTCCCCTAATCCTAACCCGTACGCTAACACTAAACCGTATCCTAACACATACACACACCTTAAACCGTTGTTGTACACTAACCTGTCCCCTAAACCGTCCCCGTCTCCTAACCCTAACCCTAACCCTAACCCTAACCCTAACCCTTACCCGAAGCCTTACACTAACACGTCCTCTAATCCTAACCCATACGCTAACACTAACCCGTACCCTAACACGTACGCTCAACGTAAACCGTTGTCGTACCCTAACCTGTCCCCTAAACCGTCCCCGTCCCCTAACCCTATCCCTAACCCTAACCCTAACCCTGACCCGAATCCTTACCCTAACCCGTCCCCTAATCCTAACCCGTACGCTAACACTAACCTGTACCCTAACACGTACGCTCACCCTAAACCGTTGTCGTACCCTAACCTGTCCCATAAACCGTCACCATCACCTCACCCTATCCCTAACCCTAACCCTAACCCTAACCCGAACCCTTACCCGAAGCCTTACCCTATACCGTCCCCTAATCCTAACCCGTACGCTAACTCTAACCCTTACCCTAACACGTACGCTCACCCTAAACCGTTGTCGTACCGTAACCTGTCCCCTAAACCGTCCCCGTTCCCTAACCCTAACCCTAACCCTAACCCTAACCCTTACCCGAAGCCTTACCCTAACCCTTCCCCTAATCCTAACCCGTACCCTAACACTAACCCATACCCTAACACGTACGCTCACCCTAAACCGTTGTCGTACCCTAACCTGTCCCCTAAACCGTCCCCGTCCCCTAACCCTAACCCTAACCCTAACCCTAACCCTAACCCTTACCCGAAGCCTTAGTCTAACCCGTCCCCTAATCCTAACCCATACGATAACACTAACTTATACCCTAACACGTACGCTCACCCTAAACCGTTCTCATACACTAACCTGTCCCCTAAACTGTCCCCGTCCCCTAACCCTAACCCTAACCCTAACCCTAACCCTAAACCTTACCCGAAGCCTTACCCTAACCCGTCCCCTAATCCTAACCCGTACGCTAAGACTAACCCGTACCCTAACACGTACGCTCACCCTAAACCGTTGTCGTACACTAACCTGTCCCCTAAACCGTCCCCGTCCCCTAACCCTAACCCTAAACCTAACCCTAACCCTAACCATTACCCGAAGCCTTACCGTAAACCGTCCCCTAATCCTAACCCATACGATAACACTAACCCGTACCCTAACACGTACGCTCACCCTAAACCGTTGTCGTACCCTAACCTGTCCCCTAAAACGTCCCCGTCCCCTAACCCTAAACCAAACCCTTACCCGAAGCCTTACCATAACCCGTCCCCTAATCCTAACCCGTATGCTAACACTAACCCGTACCCTAACACGTACGCTCACCCTAAACCGTTGTCGTACACTAACCTGTCCCCTAAACCGTCCCCGTCCCCTAACCCTAAACCTAAACCTAACCCTAACCCTAACCCTTACCCGAAGCCTTACCGTAAACCGTCCCCTAATCCTAACCCTTACGATAACACTAACCCGTACCCTAACACGTACGCTCACCCTAAACCGTTGTCGTACACTAAACTGTCCCCTAAACCGTCCCCGTCCCCTAACCCTAACCCTAACCCTAACCCTTACCCGAAGCCTTACTCTAACCTGTCCCCTAATCCTAACCCATACGATAACACTAAACTATAGCCTAACACGTACGCTCACCATAAACCGTTGTCATACACTAACCTGTCCCCTAAACTGTCCCCGTCCCCTAACCCTAACCCTAACCCTAACCCTAACCCTAACCCTAAACCTTACCCGAAGCCTTACCCTAACCCATCCCCTAAGCCTAACCCGTACGCAAACACTAACCCGTAGCCTAACACGTACGCTCACCATAAACCGTTGTCGTACCATAACCTGTCCCCTAAACCGTCACCGTCCCCTAACCCTAACCCTAACCGTAACCCTAACCCTAACCCTTACCCGAAGCCTTAACCTAACACGTCCTCTAATCCTAACCCGTACGCTAACACTAACCCGTAACCTAACAGGTACGCTCACCCTAAACCGTTGTCGTACCCTAACCTGTCCCCGAAACCGTCCCCGTCCCCTAACCCTAACCCTAACACTAACCCTAACCCTTACCCGAAGCCTTACCCTAACCCGCCCTTATTCCTAACCCGTACGCTAACACTAACCCGTACCCTAACACGTAGGCTCACCCTAAACCATTGTCGTGCCCTAACCTGTCCCCTAAACCGTCACCGTCCCCTAAACCTAACCCTAACCCTAAACCTAACCCTAACCCGAACCCTTACCCGAAGCCTTACCCTAACCCGTCCCCTAATGCTAACCCGTACGCTAACACTAACCCGTACGCTCACCCTAAACCGTTGTCGTACACTAACCTGTCCCGTAAAATGTCCCCGTACCCGTCCCCGTCCCCTAACCCTAACCCTAACCCTAACCCTAATCCTTACCCGAAGCCTTACCCTAACCCGTCCCCTAATCCTAACCCGTACGCTAACACTAACCCGTACCCTAACACGTACGCTCACCCTAAACCTTTGTCGTACCCTAACCTGTCCCCTAAACCATCCCCATCCCCTAACCCTAAACCTAACCCTAACCCTTACCCGAAGCCTTACACTAACACGTCCTCTAATCCTAACCCGTACGCTAACACTAACCCATACCCTAAAATGTACGCTCACCCTAAACCTTTGTCGTGCCCTAACCTGTCCCCTAAACCGTCCCCGTCCCCTAACCCTAACACTAACCCTAACCCTAACCCTTACCCGAAGCCTTACCCTAACTCGTCCCCTAATCCTAACCCTTACGATAACACTAAACCGTACCCTAACACGTACGCTCACCCTAAACCGTTGTCATACACTGACCTGTCCCCTAAACCATCCCCGTCCCCGTCCCCTAACCCTAACCCTAACCCTAACCCTTACCCGAAGCCTTACCCTAACCCGTCCCCTAATCCTAAACCGTACACTAACCCTAACCCGTACCCTAACACGTACACTCACCCTAAACCATTTTCGTACCCTAACCTGTCCCCTAAACCGTCCCCGTCCCCTAACCCTAACCCTAACCCTAACCCTAACCCTTACCCGAAGCCTTACCCTAACCCATCCCCTAATCCTAACCCGTACGCTAACACTAACCTGTACCCTAACACGTACGCTCACCCTAAACCGTTGTCGTACCCTAACCTGTCCCCTAAACCGTCCCCGTCCCCTAACCCAAAACCTAACCCTAACCCTAACCCTTACCCGAAGCCTTACCCTAACCCGTCCCCTAATCCTAACCCGTACGCTAAGACTAACCCGTAGCCTAACACGTACGCTCACCATAAACCGTTGTCGTACCATAACCTGTCCCCTAAACCATCCCCGTCCCCTAACCTAACCCTAACGCTAACCCTAACCCTAACCCTTACCCGAAGCCTTACCCTAACACGTCCTCTAAACCTATACCGTACGCTAACACTAACCCGTAACCTAACACGTACGCTCACCCTAAACCGTTGTCGTAACCTAACCTGTCCCCTAAACCGTCCCCGTCCCCGTCCCCTAACCCTAACACTAACCCTAACCCTTACCCGAAGCCTTACCCTAACCCGCCCCTATTCCTAACCCGTACGCTAACACTAACCCGTACCCTAACATGTAGGCTCACCCTAAATCGTTGTCGTACCCTAACCTGTCCCCTAAACCGTCACCGTCCCCTAAACCTAACCCTTACCCTAACCCTAACCCTAACCCGAACCCTTACCCGAAGCCTTACCCTAAACCGTCCCATAATCCTAAGCCGTATGCTAACTCTAACCCGTACCCTAACACGTACGCTCACCCTAAACCATTGTCGTACCCTAACCTGTCCCCTAAACCGTCCCCGTTCCCTAACCCTAACCCTAACCCTAGCCCTAACCCTTACCCGAAGCCTTACCCTAACCCGTCCCCTAATCATAACCCGTACGCTAACACTAACGCTTACCCTAACACGTACGCTCACCCTAAACCGTTGTCGTACACTAACCTATCCCCTAAACAGTCCCCGTACCCGTCCCCGTCCCCTAAACCTAACCCTAACCCTAACCCATACCCGAAGCCTTACCCTAACCCGTCCGCTAATCCTAACCCGTACGCTAACACTAACCCGTACCCTAACACGTACGCTCACCCTAAACCTTTGTCGTACCCTAACATGTCCCCTAAACCGTCCCCGTCCCCTTACCCTAAACCTAACCCTAACCCTTACCCAAAGCCTTACCCTAACCAGTCCCCTAATCCTAACCCGTACGCTAACACTAACCCTTACCCTAACACGTACGCTCACCCTAAACCGTTGTCGTACACTAACCTGTCCCCTAAACTGTCCCCGTACCCGTCCCCGTCCCCTAAACCTAACCCTAACCCTAACCCTTACCCGAAGCCTTACCCTAACCCGTCCCCTAATCCTAACCCGTATGCTAACACTAACCCGTAACCTAACACGTACGCTCACCCTAAACCTTTGTCGTACCCTAACCTCTCCCCTAAACCGTCCCCGTCCCCTAACCCTAAACCTAACCCTAAACCTTACCCAAAGCCTTACCCTAACCCGTACCCTAATCCTAAACCTTACGCTAACACTAACCCATAGCCTAACACGTACGCTCACCATAAACCGTTGTCGTACCCTAACCTGTCCCCTAAACCGTCCCCATCCCCTAACCCTAACCCGAACCCTAACACTAACCCTTACCTGAAGCCTTACCCTAACCCGTCCCCTAATCCTAACCCGTACACTAACACTAAACCTTATCCTAACACATACGCACTCCCTAAACCGTAGTCGTACACTAACCTGTCCCCTAAACCGTCCCCGTCTCCTAACCCTAACCCTAACCCTAACCCTAACCCTAACCCTTACCCGAAGCCTTACCCTAACACTTCCTCTAATCCTAACCCGTACGCTAACACTAACCCGTACCCTAACACGTACGCTCAATGTAAACCGTTGTCGCACCATAACCTGTCCCCTAAACCGTCCCCGTCCCCTAACCCTATCCCTAACCCTAACCCTAACCCTAACACGAACGCTTACCCGAAGCCTTACCCTAAACCGTCCCCTACTCCTAACCCGTACGCTAACACTAAACCGTACCCTAACATGTACGCTCACCCTAAACCGTTGTCATACACTGACCTGTCCCCTAAACCGTCCCAGTCCCCATCCCCTAACCCTAACCCTAACCCTAACCGTAACCCTTACCCGAAGCCTTACCCTAATGCGTCCCCTAATCCTAAACCGTACACTAACACTAACCCGTACCCTAACACGTACACTCACCCTAAACCGTTGTCGTACCCTAACCTGTCCCCTAAACCGTCCCCGTCCCCTAACCCTAACCCTAACCCTAACCCTAACCCTTACCCGAAGCCTTACCCTAACCCATCTCCTAATCCTAATCCGTATGCTAACACTAACCCGTAGCCTAATACGTACGCTCACCATAAACCGTTGTCGTACAATAACCTGTCCCCTAAACGGTCCCCGTCCCCTAACCCTAACCCTAACCCTAACCCTAAACCTATCACTTACCCGAAGCCTTATCCTTACCCGTCGCCTAATCCTAACCCGTACGCTAACACTAAACCGTACCCTAACACATACGCACACCCTAAACCGTAGTCCTACACTAACCTGTCCCCTAAACCGTCCCCGTCTCCTAACCCTAACCCTAACCCTAACCCTAACCCTTACCCGAAGCCTTACCCTAACACGTCCTCTAATCCTAACCCGTACGCTAACACTAATCCGTACCCTAACACGTACGCTCACCCTAAACCGTTGTCATACACTGACCTGTCCCCTAAACCGTCCCCATCCCCGTCCCCTAACCCTAACCCTAACCCTAACCCTAACCCTTACCCGAAGGCTTACCCTAACCCGTCCCCTAATCCTAAACCGTACACTAACACTAACCCGTACCCTAACACGTACACTCACCCTAAACCGTTGTCGTACCCTAACCTGTCCCCTAAACCTTCCCCGTCCCCTAACACTAACCCTAACCCTAACCCTAACCCTAACCCTTACCCGAAGCCTTACCCTAACCCATCCCCTAATCCTAACCCGTATGCTAACACTAACCAGTAGCCTAACACGTACGCTCACCATAAACCGTTGTCGTACCATAACCTGTCCCCTAAACGGTCCCCGGCCCCTAACCCTAACCCTAAACCTATCCCTTACCCGAAGCCTTACCCTAACCCGTCCCCTAATCCTAACCTGTACGCTAACACTAAACCGTACCCTAACACATACGCACACCGTAAACCGTAGTCGTACACTAACCTGTCCCCTAAACCGTCCCCGTCTCCTAACCCTAACCCTAACCCTTACCCGAAGCCTTACCCTAACACGTCCTCTAATCCTAACCCGTACCCTAACACGTACGCTCACCCTAAACCGTTGTCGTACTCTAACCTGTCCCCTAAAACGTCCCCGTCCCCTAACCCTAACCCTAACCCTAACACTAACCCTTACCCGAAGCCTTACTCTAACCCGTCCCCTAATCCTAACCCGTACGCTAACACTAAACCATACCCTAACACATACACACACCCTAAACCGTTGTTATACACTAACCTGTCCCCTAAACCGTCCCCGTCTCCTAACCCTAACCATAACCCTAACCCTAAACCTAACCCTTACCCGAAGCCTTACGCTAACACGTCCTCTAATCCTAACCCGTACGCTAACACTAACCCGTACCTTAACACGTACGCTCACCCTAAACCGTTGTCGTATCCTAACCTGTCCCCTAAACCGTGCCCATCCCCTAACCCTAACCCTTACACTAACCCTAACCCTGACCCGAAGCCTTACCCTAACCTGTCCCCTAATCCTAACACTTACGCTAACACTAACCCGTACCCTAACACGTACGCTCACCCTAAACCGTTGTTGTACCCTAACCTGTCCCCTAAACCTTAACCGTCCCCTCACCCTAACCCTAACCCTAACCCTCACCCTAACCCGAACCCTTACCCGAAGCCTTACCCTAACCCGTCCCCTAATCCTAAACCGTACGCTAACACTAACCCGTACCCTAACACGTACACTCACCCTAAAACGTTGTCATACACTGACCTGTCCCCTAAACCGTCCCCGTCCCCGTCCCCTAACCCTAACCCTAACCCTAACGCTTACCCGAAGCCTTACCCTAACCCGTCCCCTAATCCTAAACCGTCAGCTAACACTAACCCGTACCCTAACACGTACGCTCACCCTAAACCGTTGTCGTACCCTAAACTGTCCACTAAACCGTCCCCGTCCCCTAACCCTAACCCTAACCCTAACCCTTTCCCGAAGCTTTACCCTAACCCATCCCCTAATCCTAACCCGTACGCTAACACTAACCCATAGCCTAACACGTACGCTCATCATAAAACGTTGTCGTACCATAACGTGTCCCCTAAACCGTCCCCATCCACTAACCCTAACACTAACCCTAACCCTAACCCTTACCCGAAGCCTTACCCTAACCCGTCCCCTAATCCTAACCCGTACGCTAACACTAACCCGTACCCTAACACGTACACTCACCCTAAACCTTTGTCGTACACTAACCTGTCCCCTAAACCGTCCCCGTCCCCTAACCCTAAACCTAACCCTAACCCTTACCCAAAGCCTTACACTATCCCATACCCTAATCCTAAACCGTACGCTAATACTAACCCATAGCCTAACACGTACGCTCACCATAAACCGTTGTCGTACCCTAACCTGTCCCCTAAACCGTCCCCATCCCCTAACCCTAACCCTAACCCTAACACTAACCCTTACCTGAAGCCTTACCCTAACCCGTCCCCTAATCCTAACCCGTACGCTAACATAAACCGTATCCTAACACATACACACACCCTAAACCGATGTTGTACACTAACCTGTCCCCTAAACCGTCCCCGTCTCCTAACCTTAACCCTTACCCTAACCCTAACAATAACCCTAACCCTTACCCGAAGCCTTACCCTAACACGTCCTCTAATGCTAAACCGTACGCTAACACTAACCCGTACCCTAACACGTACGCTCAACATAAACCGTTGTCATACCCTAAGCTGTCCCCTAAACCGTCCCCATCCCCTAACCCTATCCCTAACCCTAACTCTAACCCTGACCCGAAGCCTTACGCTAACCCGTCCCCTAATCCTAAACCGTACGCTAACACTAACCCGTACCCTAACACGTACGCTCACCCTAAACCGTTGTCATACCCTAACCTGTCCCCTAAACCGTCACCGTCCCCTCACCCTATCCCTAACCCTAACCCTAACCCTAACCCGAACCCTTACCCGAAGCCTTACCCTAAACCGTCCCCTATACCTAACCCGTACGCTAACACTAACCCGTACCCGAACACGTACGCTCACCCTAAACTTTGTCGTACCCTAACCTGTCCCCTAAACCGTCCCCGTCCCCTAACCCTAACCCTAACCCTAACCCAAACCCTAACCCTTACCCGAAGCCTTACCCTAACCCTTCCCCTAATCCTAACCCATACGATAACACTAACCTGTACCCTAACACGTACGCTCACCCTAAACCATTGTCATACACTAACCTGTCCCCTAAACCGTCCCCGTCCTCTAACCCTAACCCTAACCCTAGCCCTAACACTTACCCGAAGCCTTACCCTAACCCGTCCCCTAATCCTAACCCGTACGCTAACACTAACCCGTACCCTAACACGTACGCTCACCCTAAACCGTTGTCGTACACTAACCTGTCCCCTAAACTGTCCCCGTACCCGTCCCCGTCCCCTAACCCTAACGCTAACCCTAACCCTTACCCGAAGCCTTACCCTAACCCGTCCCCTAATCGTAACCCGTACGCTAACACTAACCCTTACCCTAACACGTACGCTCACCCTAAACCGTTGTCGTACTCTAACCTGTCCCCTAAACCGTCCCCATCCCCTAAACCTAACCCTAACCCTAACCCTAACCCTAATCCTTACCCGAAGCCTTACCCTAACCCGTCCCCTAATCCTAACTCTTACCATAACACTAAACCGTACCCTAACACGTACGCTCACCCTAAACCGTTGTCATACACTGACCTGTCCCCTAAACCGTCCCCGTCCCCGTCCCCTAACCCTAACCCTAACCCTAACCCTTACCCGAAGCCTAACCCTAACCCGTCCCCTAATCCTAACCCGTACGCTAACACTAACCCATAGCCTAACACGTACGCTCATCATAAAACGTTGTCGTACCATAACGTGTCCCCTAAACCGTCCCCGTCCCCTAACCCTAACCCTAACCCTAACCCTAACCCTTACCCGAAGCCTTACCCTAACCCGTCCCCTAATCCTAACCCGTACGCTAACACTAACCCGTACCCTAACACGTACACTCACCCTAAACCTTTGTCGTACACTAACCTGTCCCCTAAACCGTCCCCGTCCCCTAACCCTAAACCTAACCCTAACCCTTACCCAAAGCCTTACACTATCCCATAACCTAATCCTAAACCGTACGCTAATACTAACCCATAGCTTAACACGTACGCTCACCATAAACCGTTGTCGTACCCTAACCTGTCCCCTAAACCGTCCCCATCCCCTAACCCTAACCCTAACCCTAACACTAACCCTTACCTGAAGCCTTACCCTAACCCGTCCCCTAATCCTAACCCGTACGCTAACACTAAACCGTATCCTAACACATACACACACCCTAAACCGATGTTGTACACTAACCTGTCCCCTAAACCGTCCCCGTCTCCTAACCCTAACCCTTACCCTAACCCTAACCCTAACCCTAACCCTTACCCGAAGCCTTACCCTAACACGTCCTCCAATGCTAAACCGTACGCTAACACTAACCCGTACCCTAACACGTACGCTCAACATAAACCGTTGTCGTACCCTAAGCTGTCCCCTAAACCGTCCCCATCCCCTAACCCTATCCCTAACCCTAATTCTAACCCTGACCCGAAGCCTTACCCTAACCCGTCCCCTAATCCTAAACCGTACGCTAACACTAACCCGTACCCTAACACGTACGCTCACCCTAAACCGTTGTCGTACCCTAACCTGTCCCCTAAACCGTCACCGTCCCCTCACCCTATCCCTAACCCTAACCCTAACCCTAACCCGAACCCTTACCCGAAGCCTTACCCTAAACCGTCCCCTATTCCTAACCCGTACGCTAACACTAACCCGTACCCGAACACGTACGCTCACCCTAAACTTTGTCGTACCCTAACCTGTCCCCTAAACCGTCCCCGTCCCCTAACCCTAACCCTAACCCTAACCCAAACCCTAACCCTTACCCGAAGCCTTACCCTAACCCTTCCCCTAATCCTAACCCATACGATAACACTAACCTGTACCCTAACACGTACGCTCACCCTAAACCATTGTCATACACTAACCAGTCCCCTAAACCGTCCCCGTCCCCTAACCCTAACCCTAACCCTAGCCCTAACACTTACCCGAAGCCTTACCCTAACCCGTCCCCTAATCCTAACACGTACGCTAACACTAACCCGTACGCTAACACGTACGCTCACCCTAAACCGTTGTCGTACACTAACATGTCCCCTAAACTGTCCCCGTACCCGTCCCCGTCCCCTAACCCTAACCCTAACCCTAACCCTTACCCGAAGCCTTACCCTAACCCGTCCCCTAATCGTAACCCGTACGCTAACACTAACCCGTACCCTAACACGTACGCTCACCCTAAACCGTTGTCGTACTCTAACCTGTCCCCTAAACCGTCCCCGTCCCCTAAACCTAACCCTAACCCTAACCCTAATCCTTACCCGAAGCCTTACCCTAACCCGTCCCCTAATCCTAACTCTTACGATAACACTAAACCGTACCCTAACACGTACGCTCACCCTAAACCGTTGTCATACACTGACCTGTCCCCTAAACCGTCCCCGTCCCCGTCCCCTAACCCTAACCCTAACCCTAACCCTTACCCGAAGCCTAACCCTAACCCGTCCCCTAATCCTAACCCGTACACTAACACTAACCCGTACCCTAACACGTACACTCACCCTAAACCGTTGTCGTACCCTAACCTGTCCCCTAAACCGTCCCCGTCCCCGTCCCCTAACCCTAACCCTAACTCTAACCCTTACCCGAAGCCTTACCCTAACCCATCCTATAATCCTAACCCGTATGCTAACACTAACCCGTAGCCTAACTCGTACGCTCACCATAAACCGTTGTCGTACCATAACCTGTCCCCTAAACGGTCCCCGTCCCCTAACCCTAACCCTAACCCTAACCCTAACCCTATCCCTTACCCGAAGCCTTACCCTAACCCGTCCCCTAATCGTAACCCGTACGCTAACACTAAACCGTACCCTAACACATACGCACACCCTCAACCGTAGTAGTACACTAACCTGTCCCCTAAACCGTCCCCGTCTCCTAACCCTAACCCTAACCCTAACCCTAACCCTTACCCGAAGCCTTACCCTAACACGTCCTCTAATCCTAACCCGTACGCTAACACTAACCCGTACCCTAACACGTACGCTCACCCTAAACCGTTGTCGTACTCTAACCTGTCCCCTAAACCGTCCCCGTCCCCTAACCCTAACCCTAACCCTAACCCTAAACCTTACCCGAAGCCTTACCCTAACCCGTCCCCTAATCCTAACCCTTACGATAACACTAAACCGTACCCTAACACGTACGCTCACCCTAAACCGTTGTCATACACTGACCTGTCCCCTAAACCGTACCCGTCTCCGTCCCCTAATCCTAACCCTAACCCTAAACCTAACCCTTACCCGAAGCCTTACCCTAACCCGTCCCCTAATCCTAAACCGTACACTAACACTAACCCGTACCCTAACACGTACACTCACCCTAAACCGTTGTCGTACTCTAACCTGTCCCCTAAACCGTCCCCGTCCCCTAACCCTAACCCTAACCCTAACCCTAACTCTTACCCGAAGCCTTACCCTAACCCATCCCCTAATCCTAACCCGTATGCTAACACTAACCCGTAGCCTAACACGTACGCTCACCATAAACCATTGTCGTACCATAACCTGTCCCCTAAACGGTCCCCATCCCCTAACCCTAACCCTAACCCTAACCTTAACCGTATCCCTTACCCGAAGCCTTACCCTAACCCGTCCCCTAATCCTAACCCTTACGCTAACACTAACCCGTACCCTAACACGTACGCTCACCATAAACCGTTGTCGTACCCTAACCTGTCCCTTAAACCGTCCCCGTCCCCGTCCCCTAACCCTAACCCTAACCCTAACCTTAACCCTAACCCTTATCCGAAGCCTTACCCTAAACCGTCCCCTAATCCTAACTCGTACACTAACAATAACACGTACCCTAACACGTACGCTCACCCTAAACCGTTTTTGTACTCTAACCTGTCCCCTAAACCGTCCCCATCCCCTAACTCTAACCCTAACCCTAACCCTTACCCGAAGCCTTACCATAACCCGTCCCCTAATCCTAACCCTTACGATAACACTAACCCGTACCCTAACACGTACGCTCACCCTAAACCGTTTTCGTACCCTAACCTGTCCCCTAAACTGTCCCCATCCCCTAACCCTAACCCTAAGCCTAACCCTAACCCTTACCCGAAGCCTTACCCTAACCCGTCCCCTAATCCTAATCCGTACGCTAACACTAACCCGTACCCTAACACGTACGCTCACCCTAAACCGTTGTCATACACTGACCTGTCCCCTAAACCGTCCCCGTCCCCGTCCCCTAACCCTAATCCTAACCCTAACCCTTACCGAAAGCCTTACCCTAACCCGTCCCCTAATCCTAACCCGTAAGCTAACACTAACAAGTACCCTAACACGTACGCTCACCCTAAACCGTTGTCGTACCCTAACCTGTCCCCTAAACCGTCCCTGTCCCCTAACCCTAACCCTAACCCTAACCCTCACCCTTTCCCGAAGCCTTACCCTAACCCATCCCCTAATCCTAACCCGTACGCTAACACTAACCCGTAGCCTAACACGTACGCTCATCATAAACCGTTGTCGTACCCTAACCTGTCACATAAACCGTCCCCGCCCCCTAACCCTAACCATAACCCTAACCCTAACCCTAACCCTTACCCGAAGCCTTACCCTAACATGTCCTCTAATCCTAACCCGTACGCTAACACTAACCCGTACCCTAACACGTACGCTCACCCTAAACCGTTGTCGTACCCTAACCTGTCCCCTAAACCGTCCCCGTCCCCTAACCCTAACCCTAACACTAACCCTTACCCGAAGCCTTACCCTAACCCGTCCCCTAATCCTAATCCGTACGCTAACACTAACCCGTATCCTAACACGTACGCTCACCCTATACCGTTGTCGTACCCGAACCTGTCCCCTAAACCGTCCCCATCCCCTATCCCTAACACTAACCCTAACCCTTACCGAAAGCCTTACATTAATCCGTCCCCTAATCCTAAATCGTACGCTAACACGAACCCGTACCCTAACACTTACGCTCACCCTAAACCGTTGTCGTACCCTAACCTGTCCCCTAAACCGTACCCGTCCCCTAACACTAAACCTAACCCTAACCCTAACCCTAACCCTTACCCGAAGCCTTACCCTAACCCGTCACGTAATCCTAACCCATACGCTAACACTAACCCATACCCTAACACGTACACTCACCCTAAACCGTTGTCGTACCCTAACATGTCCCCTAAACCATCCCCGTCCACTAACCCTCAACCTAAACCTAACCCTAACGCTAACCCTTACCCGAAGCCTTACCCTAACCCGTCCCCTAATCCTAACCCGTACACTAACAATAACCTGTACCCTAACACGTACGCTCACCCTAAACCGTTGTCGTACCCTAACCTGTCCCCTAAACCATCCCCGTCCCCTAACACTAACCCTAACCCTAACCCTAAGTCTAACCCTTACCCGAAGCCTTACCCTAACCCGTCCCGTAATCCTAACCCGTACGCTAACACTAAATGGTACCCTAACACGTACACTCACCCTAAACAGTTGTCGTACCCTAACCTGTCCCCTAAACCGTCGCCGTCCCCTAACCCTAACCCTAACCCTAACCCTAACCCTAACACTTACCTGAAGCCTTAACCTAACCCGTCCCTTAATCCTAACTCGTATGCTAACACTAACACGTACCCTAATATGTACGCTCACCACAACCGTTGTCGTACCCTAAACTGTCCCCTAAACCATCCCCGTCCCCTAACCCTAACCCTAATCCTAACCCTAACCCTAAACCTTACCCGAAGCCTTACCCTAAACCGTCCCCTAAACCTAACCCGTACGCTAACACTAACCCGTACCCTAACACGTACGCTCACCCTATACCGTTGTCGTACCCGAACCTGTCCCCTAAACCGTCCCCGTCCCCTAACCCTAACCCTAACCCTAACCCTAACACTTACCCGAAGTCTTACACTAACCTGTCCCCTATTCCTAACCCGTACGCTAACACTTACCAGTACCCTAACACGTACGCTCACCCTAAACCGTTGTCGTACCCTAACCTGTCCCCAAAACCGTCACCGTCTCCTAATCCTAACCCTAACCCTAACACTAACCCGAACCCTTACCCGAAGCCTTACCCTTACCCTTGCCCTAATCCTAACCCGTACGCTAACACTAACCCGTACCGTAACACGTACGCTCACCCTAAACATTTGTCGTACCCTATCCTGTCCCCTAAACCCTCCCCGTCCCCTAACCCTAACACTAACCCTAACCCTAACCCTTACCCAAAGCCTTACCCTAACCCGTCACCTAATCCTAAATTGTACGCTAACACGAACCCGTACCCTAACACTTACGCTCACCCTAAACCGTTGTCGTACCCTAACCTCTCCCTTAAACCGTCCCCATCCCCTAACACTAACCCTAACCCTAAACCTAACCCTAACACTTACCCGAAGCCTTACTCTAATCCCTCCCCTAATCCTAACCCGTACGCTAACAATAACCCGTACCCTAACACGTACGCTCACCCTAAACCGTTGTCGTACCCTAACCTGTCCCCTAAACCGTCCCCGTCCCCTAACCCTAACCCTAACCTTAACCCTAACACTTACCCGAAGCCTTACCCTAACCCATCCCTTAACACTAACCCGTACGCTAACACTAACCCGTACCCTAACACGTACGCTCACCCTAAACCGTTGTCGTACACTAACCTGTTCCCTACACCGTCCCCGTCCCCTAACCCTAACCCTTACCCCAGGCCTTAATCTAACCCGTCCCCTAATCCTAAACCGTACGCTAACACTAACCCCTACCCTTACACGTACGTTCACCCTAAACCGTTGTCGTACCCTAACCTGTCCCCTAAACCGTCCCAGTCCCCGGCCCCTAACCCTAACCCTAAACCTTACCCGAAGCCTTACACAAAACCGTCCCCTAATCCTAACCCGTACGCTAACACTAACCCATACCCTAACACATACGCTCACCCTAAACCGTTGTCGTACAATAACCTGTCCCGTAAACCGTCCCCGTCCCCTAACCGTAACCCTATCCCTAACACTTACTCGAAGCCTTACCCTAACCTGTTCCCTAATCCTAACACTTACGCTAACACTAACCGGTCCCCTAACACCTACGCTCACCCTAAACCGTTGTCGTACCCTAACCTGTCCCATAAACCGTCCCCGTCCCCTAACCCTAAACCTAACCCTAACCCTAACCCTTACCGGAAGCCTTACCCTTACCCGTCCCCTAATCCTAACCCGTACGCTCACACTAACCAGTACCCTAACACGTACGCTCACACTAAACCGTTGTCGTACCCTAACCTGTCCCCTAAACCGTCCCCGTACCCTAACCCTAACCCTAACTCGTACCCGAAGCCTTACCCTAACCCGTCGCCTAATCCTAACCCGTACACTAATACTAACCCGTACCCTAACACGTACGCTCACCCTAAACCGTTGTTGTACCCTAACCTGTCCCCTAAACCGTCCCCGTCCCCGTCCCCTAACCCTAACCCTAACCCTAACCCTTACACGAAGCCTTACCCTAACCCGTCCCCTAATCCTAACCCGTACGCTAACACTAACCCGTACCCTAACACGTACGCTCACCCTAAACCGTTGTCGTACACTAACCTGTCCCCTAAACCGTCCCCATCTCCTATCCCTAACCCTAACCCTAACCCTAACCCTAACCCTTACCCGAAACCTTACCCTAACCCGTCCCCTAATCCTAACCCGTACGCTAACACTAACCCATACCGTAACACGTACGCTCACCCTAAACCGTTGTCGTACCCTAACTTGTCCCCTAAACCGTCCCTGTCCCCTAACCCTAACCCTAACCCTAACCCTAACCCGAAGCCTTACCCTAACCCGTCCCATAATCCTAACCCGTACGCTAACACTAACCCGTACCCTAACACGTACGCTCACCCTAAACCGTTGTCATACCCTAACCTGTCCCCTAAACCGTCCCTGTCCCCTAACCCTAACCCTAACCCGATCACTAACCCTAACCCTTACCCCAAGCCTTAACCTAACCCGTCCCCTAATCCTAACCCGTACGCTAACACTAACCCGTACCCTAACACGTACACTCACCCTAAACCGTTGTCGTACCCTAACCTGTCCCCTAAACCGTCCCAGTCCCCGTCCCCTAACCCTAACCCTAACCCTAACCCTAACCCTTACCCGAAGCCTTACCCTAACACGTCCCCTAATCCTAACCCGTACGCTAACACTAAAACGTACCCTAACACATACGCTCACCCTAAACCGTTGTCGTACAATAACCTGTCCCCTAAACCGTCCCCGTTCCCGTCCCCTAACCCTAACCCTAACCCTAACCCTTACCCGAAGCCTTACACTAACACGTCCCCTAAACCTAACACGTACACTAACAGTAACCCATACCCTAACACGTACACTCACCCTAAAACGCTGTCGTACACTAACCTCTCCCCTAAACCGTCCCCGTCCCCTAACCCTAACTCTAACCCTAACCCTAACCGTAACCCTTACCCGAAGCCTTACCATAACCCGTCCCCTAATCCTAACCCGTACACTAATACTAACCCGTACCCTAACACGTACGCTCACCCTAAACCGTTGTCGAACCCTAACCTGTCCCCTAAACCGTCCCCGTCTCCTAACACTAACCCTAACCTTAACCCTAACCCTAACCCTTACCCGAAGCCTTACCCTAACCCGTCCCCTAATCCTAACCCGTACGCTAACACTAACCCGTACCCTAACACGTACGCTCACCCTAAACCGTTGTCGTACCCTAACCTTTCCCCTACACCGTCCCCGTCCCCTAACCCTTTCCCTAACCCTTACCCGAAGCCTTACCCTAACCCGTCCCCTAATCCTAACCCGTACGCTAACACTAACCCGTACCCTAACACGTACGCTCACCGTAAACCGTTGTGGCACACTAACCTGTCCCCTAAACCGTCCCCATCCCCGTCCCCTAACCCTAACACTAAACCTAACCTTAACCTTACCCGAAGCCAACCCGTACCCTAACACGTACGCTCACCCTAAACAGTTGTGGCACACTAACCTGTCCCCAAAACCGTCCCCATCCCCGTCCCCTAACCCTAACACTAACCCTAACCCTAACCCTTACCCGAAGCCTTACCCTAACCCGTCCCCTAATCCTAACCCGTACACTAATACTAACCCATACCCTAACACGTACGCTCACCCTAAACCTTTGTCGTACCCTAACCTGTCCCCTAAACCGTCCCCGTCCCCTAACCCTAACCCTAACCCTAACCCTAACCCTTACCCGAAGCCTTACACTAACCTGTGCCCTAATCTAACCCGTACGCTAACACTAACCCGTACCCTAAAACGTACGCTCACCCTAAACCGTTGTCGTACCCTAACCTGTCCCCTAAACCATCCCCGTCCCCTAACCCTAACCCTAACCCTAAACCTTACCCGAAGCCTTACCCTAACCCATCCCATAATCGTAACCCGTACGATAACACTATCCCGTATCCTAACACGTACGCTCACCCTAAACCGTTGTCGTACCCTAACCTGTCCCTTAAACCGTCCCCGTCCCCTAACCCTAACCCTAACCCTAACCCTTACCCGAAGCCTTACACTAACCTGTCCCCTAATCTTAACACGTACGCTAAAACTAACCCGTACCCTAACACGTACGCTCACCGTAAACCGTTGTCGTACCCTAACCTGTCCCCTAAACCGTCCCCGTCACCTAACACTAACCCTAACCCTTACCCTAACCCTAACACTTACCCGAAACCTTACCCTAACCCGTCCCCTAATCCTAACCCGTACGCTAACACTAAACCCTACCCTAACACGTACGCTCACCCTAAACCGTTGTCGTACCCTAAACTCCCCCCTAAACCGTCCCCGTCCCCTAACCCTAACCCTAACACTAAATTTTACCCGAAGCCTTACCATAACCCGTCCCCTAATCCTAACTCGTACGCTAACACTCACCCATACCCGAAATGTACGCTCACCCTAAACCGTTGTCGTACCCTAACCTGTCCCCTAAACGGTCCGCGTCCCCTAACCCTAACCCTAACCCTAACCCTAACCCTTACACGAAGCCTTACCCTAACCCGTCCCCTAATCCTAACCCGTACGCTAACACTAACCCGTACCCTAACACGTACGCTCTCCCTAAACCATTGTCATACACTAACCTGTCCCCTAAACCTTCCCCGTCCCGTAACCCTAACCCTAACCCTAACCCTAACCCTATCCCTTACCCGAAGCCTTACCCTTACCCGTCCCCTAATCCTAACCCGTACGCTAACACTAAACGGTACCCTAACACGTACACTCACCCTAAACCGTTGTCTACCCTAACCTGTCCCCTAAACCGTCCCTGTCCCCTAACACTAAACCTAACCCTAACCCAAACCCTAACCCTTACCCGAAGCCTTACCCTAACCAGTCCCCTAATCCTAAACTGTACGATAACACTAACCCGTCCCCTAATACGTACGCTCAACCTAAACCGTTGTTGTACCCTAACCTGTCCCCTAAACCGACCCCGTCCCCTAACCCTAACCCTATCCCTAACCCTAACCCTTACCCAAAGCCTTACCCTAAACCGTCCCATAATACTAACCCGTACGCTAACACTAACCCTTACCCTAACACGTACGCTCACCCTACACCATTGTCATACCCTAACCTGTCCTGTAAACTGTCCCCGTCCCCTAACATTAACCCTAACCCTAACCCTAACCCTAAACCTTACCCGAAGCCTTACCCAAACCCGTCCCCTAATCCTAACCCGTACGCTAACACTAACCCGTACCCTAACACGTACGCTCACCCTAAACTGTTGTCGTACCCTAACCTGTCCCCTAAACCGTCCCCGTCCCCTAACCCTAACCCTAATCCTAACCCTAACCCTAACCCTTACCCCAAGCCTTATACTAACCCGTCCCTTAATCCTAACCCGTACGCTAACACTAACCCGTACCCTAAAACGTACGCTCACCCTAAACCGTTGTCGTACCCTAACCTGTCCCCTAAACCGTCCCCGTCCCCTAACCCTAACCCTAACCCTAAACCTAACCATTACCAGAAGCCTTACCCTAACCCATCCCCTAATCCTAACCCGTACGCTAACACTAACCCGTACCCTAACACGTACGCTCACCCTAAACCGTTGTCCTACCCTAACCTGTCCCCTAAACCGTCCCCGTCCCCTAACCCTATCCCTAACCCTAACCCTAACCCTTACCCGAAGCCTTACCCTAACCCGTCCCCTAATCCAAAACCGTACGCTAACACTAACCCGTACCCTAACACGTACGCTCACCCTAAACCGTTGCCATACCCTAACCTTTCCCCTAAACCGTCCCCGTCCCCTATCCCTAAACCTGAAGCTAACTCTAATCCTTACCCGAAGCCTTACCCTAACCCGTCCCCTAATCCTAAACCGTATGCTAACACTAACCCGTAACATAACACGTACGCTCACCCTAAAACGTTGTCGTACCCTAACCAGTCCCCTAAACCGTCCCCGTCCCCTAAAACTAACCCTAACCCTAACCCTTACCCGAAGCCTTACACTAAACCGTCCCCTAATCCTAACCCGTACGTTAACACTAACTGGTACCGTAACACGTACGCTCACCCTAAACATTTGTCGTAACATAACCTGTCTCCTAAAGCGTCCCCTTCCCTAACCCTAAACCTAACCCTAATCCTAACCGGTCCCCTAAACCGTCCTCATCCCCGTCCCCTAAACCTAAGCCTAACCCTAACGCTAACCCTTACCCGAAGCCTTACCCTAACCCGTCCCCTAATCCTAACCCGTACGCTAACACTAACCCGTACCCTAACATGTACGTTTACCCTAAACCATTGTCGTACACTAACCTGTCCCCTAAACCGACCCCGTCCCCTAACCCTAACCCTAACCCTAATCCTAACCAGTCCCCTAAACTGTCCCCGTCCCCGTCCCCTAACCCTAAGACTAAACCTAACGCTAACACTTACCCGAACCCTTACACTAACCCGTACCATAATCCTAAACCGTACGCTAACACTAACCCATACCCTAACATGTACGCTCACCCTAACCCTTTGTCATACTCTAACCTGTCCCCTAAACCGTCCCCTTCCCCTAATCCTAACCCTAACCATAACCCTAACCATAACCCTTACCCGAAGCCTTACCCAAACCCGTCTCCTAATCCTAAGCCGTACGCTAACACTAACCCGTACCCTAACACGTACGCTCACCCTAAACCGTTGTCGTATCCTAACCTTTCCCCTAAACCTTCCCCGTCCCCTAACCCTAACACTAACCCTTTCCCTAACCCTAACCCTTACCCGAAGCCTTACCTGACCGGTCACCTAATACGAACCCGTACGCTAACACTAACCCGTAGCCTAACACGTACGCTCACCCTAAACCGTTGTCGTACCCTAACCTGTCCCCTAAACCGTCCCCGTCCCCTAACCCTAACCGTCAACCTAACCCTAAAACTTACCTGAAGCCTTACCCTAACCCGTCCCCTAATCCTAACCCGTACGCTAACACTAAACCGTAACCTAACACCTACACTCACCCTAAAACGTTGTCGTATACTAACCTGTCCCCTAAACCCTCCCCGTCCCCTAACCATAACCCTAACACTAACCCTAACCCTTACCCGAAGCCCTAACCTAACCCATAGGCTAACAGTAAACCGTAGCCTAACACGTACGATCACCCTAAACATTTGTCGTACCATAACCTGTCCCCTAAACTGTCCTCGTCCCCGTCCCCTAATCCTAACCCTAACCCTAACCCTAACACTTACCCGAAGCCATACCCTAACCCGTCCCCTAATCCTAACCCGTACCCTAACACGTACGCTCACCCTAAACCATTGTCGTACCCTAAACTGTGACCTACACCGTCCCCGTCCCTGTCCCCTAACCCTAACCCTAACCCTAAGCCTAACCCTTACCCGAATGCTTACCATAACCCGTCCCCTACTCCTAACCCGTACGATAACACTAACCCGTACGCAACACGTACGATCACCCTAAACCATTGTCGTACCCTAACCTGTCCCCTAAACCTTCCCCGTCCCCTAACCCTAACCCTAACCCTAATCCTAAACCTGAACCTTACCCGAAACCTTACCCTAACCCTTCCCCTAATCCTAACACGTACGCTAACACTAACCCGTACCCTAACACGTACGCTCACCCTAAAACTTTGTCGTACACTAACCTGTCCCTTAAACCGTCCCCATCCGCTAACCCTAACCCTAACCCTAACCCGTCACATAATCCTAACCCGTATGCTAACACTAACCCATACCCTAACAGGTACGCTCACCCTAAACTGTTTTCATACCCTAACCTGTCCCCTAAACTGTCCCCGTCCCCCAACCCTAACCCTAACCCTAAGCCTAAGACTTACTCGAAGCCTTACCCTAACCCGTCCCCTAATCCTAACCGGTACGCTAACACTAACCCTTACCCTAACATGTACAATCACCCTAAACCTTTGTCGTACCCTAACCTGTCCCCTAAACCGTCCCCATCCCATAACCCTAACACTAACCCTAACACTAACCCTTAACCGAAGTCTTCCCCTAACCAGTCCCCTAATCCTAACCCGTACGTTAACACTAACCCGTACCCTAACATGTAAAATCACCCTACACCGTTTTCGTACACTAACCTGTCCCCTAAACCGTCCCCGTCCCCTAACCCTAACCCTAACCCTAACCCTAACCCTTACCCGAAGCCTTACCCTAACCCGTCCCCTAATCCTAACCCGTACGCTAACACTAACCCGTACCCTAACACGTAGGCTCACCCTAAACCGTTGTCGTACCCTATCCTGTCCCCTAAACCGTCCCCGTCCCCTAACCGTAACCCTAAGCCTAAACTTTACCCGAAGCCTTACCCTAACCCGTCCCCTAATCCTAACCCGTACGCTAACACCTACGCTCACCCTAAACCGTTGTTGTACCCTAACCTGTCCCCTAAACCGTCCCCATCCCCTAACCCTAACCCTAACCCTAACCCTAAACCTTACCGGAAGCCTTACCCTAACCCACCCCTAATCCTAACCCGTACGCTAACACTAACACATACCCTAACACGTATGCTCACCCTAAACCGTTGTCGTACCCTAACCTGTCCCCTAAGCCATCCCCGTCCCCTAACCCTAACAATAACCCTAAAACTAAACCTTACCCGAAACCTTACCCTAACCCGTCCCCTAATCCTAACCCGTACGCTAACACCTATGCTCACCCTAAACCGTTGTTGTACCCTAACCTGTCCCATAAACCGTCCCCATCCCCTAACCCTAACCCTAACCCTAACCCTAAACCTTACCGGAAGCCTTACCCTAACCCACCCCTAATCCTAACCCGTACGCTAACACTAACACATACCCTAACACGTATGCTCACCCTAAACCGTTGTCGTACCCTAACCTGTCCCCTAAGCCATCCCCGTCCCCTAACCCTAACAATAACCCTAAAACTAAACCTTACCCGAAACCTTACCCTAACCCGTCCCCTAATCCTAACCCGTACGCTAACACCTACGCTCACCCTAATCCGTTGTTGTACCCTAACCTGTCCCTTCAACCGTCCCCATCCGCTAACCCTAACCCTAACCCTAAACCTAACCCTTACCCGAAGCCTTACCCTAACCCGTCCCCTAATCCTAACCCTTACGCTAACACTAACCCATACCATAACACGTACGCTCACCCTAAACCGTTTTCGTACCCTAACCTGTCCCCTAAACCGTCCCCATCCCCCAACCCTAATTCTAACCCTAAGCCTTACCCGAAGCCTTAAACTAACCTGTCCCCTAATCCTAACCGGTACGCTAACACTAACCCGTACCGTAACACGTACGCTCACCCTAAACGGTTGCGGTACCCTAAACTGTCACCTAAACCGTCCCCATCCGTCCCCTATCCCTAACCCTAACCCTAACCCTAACACTTACCCGAAGCCTTACCCTAAACCATCCCCTAATCCTAACCCGTACGTTAACACTAAACCTTACCCTAACATGTACAATCACCCTAAACCGTTGTCGTACCCTAACCTGTCCCTTAAACCGTCCCCATCTCCTAACCCTAACACTAACCCTAACCCTAACCCTAACAATTAACCGAAGACTTCCCCTAACCCATCCCGTAATCCTAACCCGGACCCTAACACTAACCCGTACCCTAACACGAATGCTCAACCTAAACCGTTTTCGTACCCCAACCTGTCCCCTAAAGAATCCCCATCCCCTAACCCTAACCCTAACCCTTACCCTTACCCGAATACTTACCCAAACCCGGCCCCTAATCCTAACTCGTACGCTAAAACTAAACCGTACCCTAACACGTACGCTCACCCTAAAACGTTGTCGTACCCTAACCTGTCACCTAAACCATCCCCGTCCCCTAACCCTAAACCTAACCCTAACCGGTCCCCTAAACCGTAACCGTCCCCGTCCCCTGACCCTAACCCCAACGCTAACCCTTACCCAAAGCCTTACACTAACCTGTCCCCTAATCCTAACCCGTACGCTAACACTAACCCGTACCCTAACACGTACGCTCACCCTAAACCGTTGTCGTATCCTAACCTTTCCCTTAAACCATCCCTGTCCCCTAACCCTAACACTAACCCTATCCCTAAACCTAACCCTTACCAGAAGCCTTACCCTAACCCGTCCCCTAATCCTAACCCGTACACTAACAATAACCTGTACCCTAACACGTACACTCACCCTAAAACGTTGTCGTACCCTTACCTGTCCCCTAAACCGTCCCAGTCCACTAACCCTAACCCTAAACCTAACCCTAACCCTAACCCTTACCCGAAGCCTTACCCTAACCCGTCCCCTAATCCTAACCCATACGCTAACACTAACCCGTACCCTAACACTTACGCTCACAGTAAACCATTGTCGTACCCTAACCTGTCCCCTAAACTGTCCCCGTCCCATAACCCTAACCCTAACCCTAACCCTAACCCTTACCCGAAGCCTTACACTAACCCGTCCCCTAATCCTTACCCATACACTAACACTAACCCATACCTTAACACGCACGCTCACCCTAAACCGTTGTCGTACCCTAACTTGTCCCCTAAACCGTCCCTGTCCCCTAACCCTAACCCTAACACTAACCCTAAACCTAACCCTTACCCGAAGCCTTACCCTAAACCATCCCCTAATCCTAACCCGTACGCTAACACTAACCCATACCCTAACACGTACGCCGACCCTAAACCGTTGTCGTACCCTAACCTGTCCCCTAAACTGTCCCCATCCCTTCATCCTAACCCTAAACCTTATCCGAAGGCTTACCCTAACCATTCCCTTAATCCTAACCCGTACGCTAACACTAACCCGTACCGTAACACGTACGCTAACCCTAAACCGTTGTCGTACCCTAACCTGTCCCCTAAACCGTCCCCATCCCCTAACCATAACCATAATCCTAACCCTTACCCGAAGCCTTACACTAACCCGTCCCCTAATCCTAATCCGTACGCTAACACTAACCCGTACCCTAACACATACGCTCACCCTAAATCATTGTCGTACCCTAACCTGTCCCCTAAACCGTCCCCGTACCCTAACCCTAACCCTAACCCTAACCCTTACACGAAGCTTTACCCTAACCCGTCCCCTAATCCTAACCCGTACGCTAACACTAACCCGTACCCTAACACGTACGCTCACCCTAAACCGTGGTCGTACCCTAACCTGTCCCCTACACTCTCCCCGTCCCCTAACCCTAACCCTAACCCTAACCCTGACCCTTACCCGAAGACTTACCCTAACCCGTACCCTAATCCTAACCCGTACGCTAACACTAACCCGTACCCTAACACGTACGCTCACCCTAAACCGTTGTCGTACCCTAACCTGTCCCCTAAACCGTCCCCGTACCCTAACCATAACCCTTACCCTAACCCCAACACTAACCTTTACCCGAAGCCTTACCCTAAACCCTCCCCTAATCCTAACCCGCACGCAAACACTAACCCGTACCCTAACATGTACGCTCACCCTAAACCGTTGCTGTACCCTAACCTGTCCCCTAAACCTTCCCCGTCCCCTAAACCTAACCTTAACCCTAACCCTAACCCTTACCTGAAGCCTTACCCTAACCCTTCCCCTAATCCTAACCTGTACGCTAACACTAACCCGTACCATACCACGTACGCTCACCCTTAACCGTTGTCGTACCCTAACCTGTCCCCTAAACTGTCCCTGTCCCCTAACTCTAACCCTAACCCTTACCCGAAGACTTACCCTAACCCGTCCTCTAATGCTAACCCGTATGTTAACACTAACCCGTACCCTAACACGTACGCTCACCCTAAACCGTTGTCTTACCTAACCTGTCCCCTAAACCGTCCCCGTCCCATAACCCTAACCCTAACCCTTACCCGAAGCCTTACCCTAACCGGTCCCCTAATCCTAACCCGTACACTAACACTAACCTGTACCCTAACATGTACGCTCACCCTAAACCGTTGTCCTACCCTAACCTGTCCCCTAAACCCTCCCCGTCCCCTAACCCTAACCCTAACCCTAACCCTAACCCTTACCCGAAGCCTTACCCTAACACGTCCCCTATACCTAATCCGTACGCTAACACTAACCCGTACCCTAACACCTACGCTCACCCTAAACCGCTGTGGTATCCTAACCTTTTCCCTAAACCATCCCCGTCCCATAATGCTAAACCTAAATCTTTACAGATGCCTGTCCCTAAACCGTCCCCAAATCCTAACCCTTATGCTAACACTAAACTGTACCCTAACATGTAGGCTCACCCTAAATCGCTGTCATACCCTAATCTGTACCCTAAACCGTCCCTTTCCCCAACCCTATCCCTCACCCTAACACTTACACGAAGCCTTACTCTAACCTGTCCCCTAATCCTAACCCAAATGCTAACACTGATCAGTACCCTAACATGTACGCTCACCCTAAAGCATTGTCGTACCCTAACCTGTACCCTAACACGTCCTCATCCACTAACCCTAACTCTAACACTTACCTGAAGCCTTACCCTAACACATCCCCTAATCCTAAACCGTGTGCTAACACTAACCCATACCCTAACTCGTACGATCACACTAAACCGTTGTCGTACACTAACCTGTACTCTAAACCTTCCCTGTCCCCTAACCCTAACCCTAATCCTTACTGGAAAAGTTACCCTAACCCGTCCCCTAATCCTAACCCGTATGCTAACATTTACACCTACCCTAACTTGTATGCTCAATGAAAACCGTTGTCATACACTAACCTGTACCTAAACAGTCCCTGTCCCATAACCCTAACCCTAACCCTTATCCGAAGCCTTACCCTAACCCGTCACCTAAGCCTAACTGGTACGCTAACACTAACACATACCCTAACATGTACACTCACCCTAAACCATTGTCTTCCCCAAACCTGTACCTTAAATCGTCCCTGGCCCTGTCCCCTAACATTAACCATAACCCTAACCCTTACCCGAAGCCTTATCCTAACCCGTCCCCTAATCCTAATCCGTACGCCAACACTAACCCATACCCTTACACCTACGCTCACCTTAAATCGTTGTCGTACACTAAATTGTACCCTAAACCGTTCCCATTCCCTAACCTAATCCCTAACCCTAACCATAAACCTAATCATTACCCGAAGCCTTAGTCTAAACTGTCCCCTAATCCTAAACCGTATGCTAGCACTAACACATACCCTAACATGTACACTCAACCTAAACTGCTGTCGTATTCTAACCTATACCCTAAACCGTTCCCATCCCCTAACCCTAACCCTAACCCGACGTCTTACCCTATCCCTTCCACTAATCATGGACCATACACTAACACTAAACCTTACCCTAACATGTATTCTCACACTAACACATTGTGGTACCCTAACCTGTAACTTGAACCGTCTCCATCTCCTAACCCTAACCCTAACCCTAACCCTTACCCTAAGCCTTACCCTAACCAGTCCCCTAATTCTAACCCATATGCTAACACTAACCTGTGCCCTAACATGTATGCTCACCCTAAACTGTTGTCGTACCCTAACCTGTACCCTAAACCGTCCCTGTCCCTGTTCCCTAACACTAACACATACCCGAATCATGTCTCTAAACCTTACACTAATCCTAACCCTTATGGTAGCACTAACATGTACCCTAAAACATACGCTCACCCTAAACTTTTGTCATTCCCTAACCTGTATCCTAAATGGTCCCAGTCCCCTAACAATAACCCTAAACCTAAACCTAAACCTAACCCTTACGTGAAGCTTTACCCTAACCCGTCCCTTAATCCTAACCCGTACGCTAATACTAACCCATAACCTAACACGTACGCTCACCCTAAATCATTGTCATACCCTAACCTGTACCATAAATCGTCGTTGTCCCCAACCTCAAACCGTTTCCCGAAACCTTATACTAACCCTTCCCCTAATCCTAACCCGTAAACTAACACTAACATGTACCCTAATACTTACGCTCACCCTATACCGTTGTCGTACCTTAAATTGTACCCTAAACTGTCCCCATCCCCTAACCCTAACCCTAACCCAAACCCTTACCCAAAGCCTTACGCTAACCCATCGGTAATCCTAACCCGTACGCTATCACTAACCTGTATCCTAACATGTACACTCACACTAAACAATTGTCGTACCCTATCCTGTACCCTAAAACGTCCCCATCCCCTAAACCTAAACTTAAGCCTTAGCCGAAGCCTTACCCTAACACCTCCCGTAATCCTAACCCGTTTGCAAACACTAACCCATACCTTAACACGTGTAGTCAACCTAAACTGTTGTCATACACTAAACTGTACCCTAAACCGTCCTCGTCCCCCAACCCGAACCCTAAATCTTACCCTTACCCGAAGTCTTACCTTAACCCGTCCCATAATCCGAAACTGTACGTTAACGCTAACCCATACCCTATCACGTACACTCACCCTAAACCGTTGTCATACCCTAACCTGTAACAAAAACCGTCCCCATCCCCTAACCTTAACCCTAACTCTTATCCGAAACCTTACCCTAACACGTCCTCTAATCTTAACCCATACGCTAACACTAACCCATAGCCTAAAATGTACGCTCAACTAAAACTCTTGTTTTACCCTACACTGTACCCTAAACCGTCCCCATCCCCTAACCCTAACACTTTCCCTAAACCTTACAGTAACCCGTCCCCTAATCTAAACCCGTACGCTAACACTAACTCTTACTCTAACTGCTATGCTCACGCTAAACCTTTGTCTTACACTAACCTGTACCCTAAACCGTCCCTGTCTCCATCCCCTAACCCTAACCCTAACCCTACCCCTAACCCTTACCTGAAGCCTTACCCTAACCCATCCCCTAATCCTAAACTGTACGCTAACCCTAACCAATACCCTAACACATACGCAGACCCTAAACCATTGTCCTACCATGATCTGAACCGTAAACCATCCCTGTGCCCTAACCCTAACTCTAAACCTAACCCTTTCGCAAAGCATTACACTAACCCGTCCACTAATCCTAACCCATACACTAACATGAACCCATCCCCTAACATATATGTTCTACTTAATTAGTTGTCGTACCCCAACCTGTATCCTAAACCTTCCCCATACCCTAACCCTAAACTTAACACTAACCCTTACCCGAAGCCTTACCCTAACACGTCATCTAACCCTAAACCGTACGCTAACACTAATACGTACCCTAACTGTTACGCTCACCCAAAAATGTTGTCGTACCTAACCTGTACACTAAACCATTCCCGTCCCCTAACCCAAATGCTAAAACTAACCCTTACACTAAACCTTACCCTAACCCTTCCCCTAACCCTAACCCGTACACTAACACTATCCCGTACTCTAATACATACGCTCACCCTAAACCTTACCCGTCCCCTGAGCCTAACCCTAAACCTAACCCTTACCCAAAGCCGAACCCTAACGCATCCCCTATTCCTAACCAGTTCACTTACACTAAACCATACCCAAACACGTACGCTCCCCTAAACCATTGTCGTACCCTAACATGTACCCTAAACCATCCCCTTCCCCTAACCCTACCCCTAACACTTATGCGAAGACTTACCCTAACCCGTCCCCTATTCCTAGCCCATACGGTGACACTAACCATTACCGTAACACGTATGCTCACCCTAAACCGTTTTCGTACCCTAACCTTTACCCGAATCCGTCCCTGTCCATTAACCCTAACCCTAAACCTTATGTGAAGCCTTACCTTAACCTGTCTCCTAATGTTAATCCATACACTAACACTAATCCGTACCCTCACACCTATGCTCACCCTAAATTGTTGTAGTAATATAACCTGTACCTTAAACCATCCCCATCCCCAAACCCTAACCCTAACCCCAACCCAGAGCACTTCCTCTTATGGTTCTTTACCTTAGGGAAATGAAATCAAAAAGACACATCTATGCCAAAGTTTGGGATGGCTCCTTTTACAAGAACCTCGTCTATGATACAAGTTAAATATCCCAGAAAGTGAAATTTGGATAAAGAATTAGTGGTACTTACATACAACTGAATATCACTCAGCAATGAAATCTATGTCTTCAGGTCCAAAGCAACATAATGAGTGGATTCAGGTATGATGATTCTAAGTGAAATAAGTCACACAGAAAAAGAAACATCATAAGATGTCACTAATACACGGAACTTAATCTTGGCTACACATGAACTGAATTACAAAACAGAACAGGGTCTCAAATTTAGAAAACCTACTTATGCTTGCTTAATGGGAAAGGTGGGTTGGGCTGCTGCATAAAACCAGAGACTGAAATTAGCACACATACCGTTCCTAAAACAAATATGTAATAGAATAGACCTACTCCTTGCTCAACGAAATGGACTTGATACCCCATATTCAAGACCTAGGAATATACCTGACTAGTAAGAATCTAAAAACCTATGGATTTATATGTCGCCGTAAGAGAATCAAGCGTGTGTACAGCAGCATAAACGCAGCAGTGAAAATCATCTAAATCCCATCATCAATATAAATTTCAAGAAAAACCACAATAACAGAGAAATACAGAACAATTCTTAAATATTTCAATCAGGGCTAGTGATGCAACCTGGATTCAGCACATCTACACCTAGAGCTGGGTGAGACATAAGGCAGAACACTTGGGCTCATTGGTTTGTTGAGGTTCGGTGAGCAAAAGCAGACCCTTTGAAGTCATACTGCATGGTACCTATTCCATGAGTCCCAACTGTCCAGGTTAAATGGATTCTTCTTTCAGCTAAAAAATGCACGGGGAGCCCAGAATATTGTCCACTGTGTGATCTAGAAACGTTTTTAAAGGCATCTCAAATTTCATTCCCTTGTACTCGGGCTCGGCATTCCAGATGCTTTACTAACACTCACGCAACTAGGTGAGTCGGTGCCTTTAACCTCCTGTTTGGCCCAGTTTGCAATTTCTGCGGAAGATGAACAGGAATAGGGAGAACCAATGAGAAAGTAGCTGTAGATGTTTGGAAGGGCAAATTTAAGTCTCATTTCCCAACAGGAAGATGAATTAACCAAATGCTCAGCATACACTGCCAGAACCAGATCAGGGTCTGAAGCTATCTTGCGGTTTTGCAGTCAGCTCACAAGAAAGCGAGTTGGAGAAAGGAGCTCAGGGGCACTGTAATTCACAAACCTGCACAGTTATAAGTGACAGCAATCATCCAAAATTATATTGAAGTAAGGCTGCGAAGAGGACTTGAAAGTGAGGCAGAATTGCAGGAAACCAAACTGGGAGGAAGACTGGAGTTGCATTTAAAACATAGGAAAACAGGCAGAACGAGGACAATGATGCACTTGGCCAAAAAGTGCGTATGCGTTTTTTCCTGAATATATATATTTATATATATATAAATATATATATTCCTGAATATATATATATATATTTCCTGAATATATATATTTATATATTTCCTGAATATATATATTCAGGAAAAAACGCATACGCACTTTTTGGCCAACCAAGCAAGCCTGTAAAGGAAATCTGCACTACAATGAAATCTCACTGCCCCCCCGGGCAAAAGGGCCTTCTGAAAAAAGTGTAAAATCCAGAAAGGTAGGACAGGATATGGAGAACAGGGAGCCTTGTTATGCTGAATGGCAGGATGTAAATTGCCAACAGCCACCCTGGAGAAGTGTATGGTGTTTCCTGAAACACGTAAGAAATAAAGCAACACAGCCTATGGCAATTGCACTTATGGTCTTATTGCTTAGGGAAATCAAAATCAAAAACAGAGAGCCACCCCAAAGTTTGGGACGGCTGTGTTCCCAAGAAGCTCGTCTACAGTACCAGGTAAATATCCCAGAAAGCAAAAAATGGTTAAAGAAGTTGTGGCACGTACGTGCAATGCAATATCACTCAGCAATGAAATCTGTGTCATCAGGCCCGTAGCGACATAGTGAGTGGATGCAGGTACGGTGACTCTACGTGAACTACCTCACACAGAAAAAGAAACATCATAAGATATCACTAATACACGGAATTTAAACTTGACTACACATGAACTGAATTACAAAACAGAACAGGGTCGCAAATTTAGAAAACCAACTAGTGCTTGCTTATGGGGAAAGGTGCCTTGGGGTGCTGCATAAAACCAGAGACTGAAATTAGCACAGATAACATTCCATAAGCCAAATATGTAATAGACAAGACCTACTCCTTGCTCAACGAAATGGACTCAACACCACTTATTCAACGCCTAGGAATATACCTGACTAGGAAGAATCTTAAAACCCATGGATTTATATGTCTCCGTAAGAGAATCAATCGTGTGTACAGCGGCATAAACGCAGCAGTGAAAATCCGATAAATACCACTATGAAAATAAATTTCAAAAACAAAACACAAAGACAGTGAAATAGAGAGCAATTCTTAAATAATTCACTCAGGGCATGTGATGCAACCGGGATTTAACACATCTACACCAAGAGCTGGTTGAGACATAAGGCTGGACACTTCAGGCTGATAGCATTGGTGAGTTTTGGTGAGCAAATGCAGACCCTTTGAAGTCATACTGCATGGTACCTATTCCATGAGTCCCAACTCTCCAGGTTCAAGGGATACTTCCTCTAGCTAAAACATGCATGGGAAACCCACAGTATGGTCCACCGTGTGATTGGGAAACGATTTAAAATGCATCTCAGTTTTCGTATCCTGGTCCTCGGGTTCAACATTCCAGATGCTTTACTAACACTCGCCCCGCTTGGAGAGTCAGTGCCTTTAAACTCCTGTTTGGCACAGCTTGCAATTTCTGTGCAAGATGAAGAGGAATAGGGAGAACCAATGAGAGACTAGCTGTAGGTGTCTGCACGGGCAAATGTAACGCTCATTTCCCACCAGGAAGAGGAATTAACCAAAGGCTCAGCGTGCCCTGCCAGAAACAGATTAGGGCCTGAAGCAATCCTGCAGTTTTGTGCCCAGCTCACAAGAAAGCGAGTTGAAGAAAGGAGCTCAGCGGCACTGTAATTCACAAACCTGCAGAGTTATAAATGACAGCTATCCTCCAAAAATATATTGAAGTAAGCCTGCGAAGGGGACTTGAAAGCGGGGCAGAATTTCAGGAAAACGATTGCAGGGTCTAGACTGGAATTGCCCTGAAAGCATAGGAAAAAAGGCAGAACGTCGACAATGATGCACTTGGCCAACGAGGGCGTATGCGTTTTTTCCTGAACATATTCAGGAAAAAACGCATATGCCCTTTTTGGAAAACCAAGCAAGCCTGTAAAGGAAATCTGCACTACAATGAAGTCTCAATGCCCCCCTGGCAAAAGGGCCAACTGAAAAAAGTGTAAAATCCAGAAAGGTAGGACAGGATATGGAGAACAGGGAGCCTTGTTATGCTGATTGGCAGGATGTAAATTGCCAGCAGCCACCCTGGAGAAGTGTATGGTGTTTCCTGAAACACGTAAGAAACAAAGAAACACAGCCTATGGCACTTCCACTTATGGTCCTATAGCTTACGGAAAATAAAATAAAAAACAGACAGCCACACCAATATTTGGGACGGCTGTGTTCACAAGAAGCTCGTCTACAGTATCAGGTAAATATCCCAGAGAGCAAAAAATGGATAAAGAAGTTGTGGCACGTACGTACAACGCAATATCACTCAGCAATGAAATCTGTGTCATCAGGCCAGTAGTGGCCTAGTGAGTGGATGCAGGTACGGTGATTCTACGTGAACTACGTCACACAGAAAAAGAAATATCATAAGATATCACTAATACACGGAATGTAAACTTGACTACACATGAACTGAATTACAAAACAGAACAGGGTCTCAAATTTAGAAAACCAACTAGTGCTTGCTTATGGGAAAAGGTGCGTTGGGGTGCTGCATAAAACCAGAGACTGAAATTAGCACAGATAACTTTCCATAAGCCAAATACGTAATAGACAGGACCTACTCCTTGCTCAACGAAATGGACCCAACACCACATATTCAACGCCTAGGAATATACCTGACTAGGAAGAATCTTAAAACCCATGGATATATATGTCTCCGTAAGAGAATCAAGCGTGTGTACAGAGGCCGAAACACAGCAGTGAAAATCCGATAAATCCCATTATCCAAATAAATTTCGAAAACAAAACACAAAGACAGTGAAATAGAGAGCAATTCTTAAATAATTCACTCAGGGCATGTGATGCAACCGGGATTGACCACATCTACACCCACAGCTGGTTGAGACATAAGGCTGGACACTTCAGGCTGATAGCATTGGTGAGTTTCGGTGAGCAAATGCAGACCCTTTGAAGTCATACTGCATGGTACCCATTCCATGGGTCCCAACTCTCCAGGTTCAAGGGATTCTTCCTCCAGCTAAAACATGCATGGTAAACCCAGAGTATCATCCACCGTGTGATTGGGAAACGATTTAAAATGCATCTCAGTTTTCTTATCCTGGTCCTCGGGTTCACCATTCCAGATGCTTTACTAACACTCTCCCTGCTTGGAGAGTCAGTGCCTTTAACCTCCTGTTTGGCACAGCTTGAAATTTCTGTGGAAGATGAACAGGAATAGGGAGAACCAATGAGAGACTAGCTGTAGGTGTCTGCACGGGCAAATGTAACGCTCATTGCCCACCAGGAAGAGGAATTAACCAAAGGCTCAGCGTGCCCTGCTGAAAACAGATTAGTGCCTGAAGCAATCCGGCGGTTTTGTGCCCAGCTCACAAGAAAGCGAGTTGAAGAAAGGAGCTCAGGGGCACTGTAATTCACAAACCTGCAGAGTTATAAATGACAGCTATCCTCCAAAAGTATATTGAAGTAAGCCTGCGAAGGTGACTTGAAAGTGGGGCAGAATTTCAGGAAAACGATTGCAGGGGGTAGACTGGAATTGCCCTGAAAGCATAAGAAAAGAGGCACAACGTCGACAATGATGCACTTGGCCAATATGGGCGTATGCGTTTTTTCCTGAATATATTCAGGAAAAAACGCATACGCTCTTTTTGGACAACCAAGCAAGCCTGTAAGGAAATCTGCACTACAATGAAGTCTCACTGTCCCCCGGGCAAAAGGGCCATCTGAAAAAAGTGTAAAATCCAGAAAGGTAGGACAGGATATGGAGAACAGGGAGCCTTGTTATGCTGATTGGCAGGATGTAAATTGCCAGCAGCCACCCTGGAGAACTGTATGGTGTTTCCTGAAACACGTAAGAAACAAAGCAACACAGCCTATGGCACTTCCACTTATGGTCCTATAGCTTACGGAAATTAAAATCAAAAACAGACAGCCACCCCAATATTTGGGACGGCTGTGTTCACAAGAAGCTCGTCTACAGTATCAGGTAAATATCTCAGAAAGCAAAAAATGGATAAAGAAGTTGTGGCACGTACGTGCAATGCAGGATCACTCAGCAATGAAATCTGTGTCATCAGGACCGTAGCGGCATAGTGAGTGGATGCAGGTACGGTGATTCTACGTGAACTACGTCACACAGAAAAAGAAACATCATAAGATATCACTAATACACGGAATGTAAACTTGACTACACATGAACTGAATTACAAAACAGAACAGGGTCTCAAATTTAGAAAACCAACTAGTGCTTGCTTATGGGGAAAGGTGCGTTGGGGTGCTACATAAAACCAGAGACTGAAATTAGCACAGATAACTTTCCATAAGCCAAATATGTAATACACGAGACCTACTCCTTGCTCAACGAAATGGACCCAACAGCACATATTCAACGCCTAGGAATATACCTGACTAGGAAGAATCTTAAAACCCATGGATATATATGTCTCCGTAATAGAAACAAGCGTGTGTACAGCGGCCGAAACGCAGCAGTGAAAATCCGATAAATCCCATTATCAAAATAAATTTCGAAAACAAAACACAAAGACAGTGAAATAGAGAGGAATTCTTAAATAATTCACTCAGTGCATGTGATGCGACCGGGATTGACCACATCTACAGCCAGAGCTGGTTGAGACATAAGGCTGGACACTTCAGGCTGATAGCATTGGTGAGTTTCGGTGAGCAAATGCAGACCCTTTGAAGTCATACTGCATGGTACCCATTCCATGGGTCCCAACTCTCCAGGTTGAAGGGATTCTTCCTCAAGCTAAAACATGCATGGGAAACCCAGAGTATCGTCCACCGTGTGATTGGGAAACGATTTAAAATGCATCTCAGTTTTCGTATCCTGGTCCTCGGGTTAACCATTCCAGATGCTTTACTAACACTCTCCCCGCTTGGAGAGTCAGTGCCTTTAACCTCCTCTTTGTCACAGCTTGCAATTTCTGTGGAAGATGAACAGGAATAGGGAGAACCAATGAGAGACAAGCTGTAGGTGTCTGCACGGGCAAATGTAACGCTCATTGCCGATCAGGAGGAGGAATTAAACAAAGGCTCAGCGTGCCCTGCTGGAAACAGATTAGGGCCTGAAGCAATCCTGCGGTTTTGTGCCCAGCTCACAAGAAAGCGAGTTGAAGAAAGGAGCTCAGGGGCACTGTAATTCACAAACCTGCAGAGTTATAAATGACAGCTATCCTCCAAAAATATATTGAAGTAAGCCTGCGAAGGGGACTTGAAAGCGGGGCAGAATTTCAGGAAAACGATTGCAGGGGGTAGACTGGAATTGCCCTGAAAGCATAGGAAAAGAGGCAGAACGTCGACAATGATGCACTTGGCCAAAAAGGGCGTATGCGTTTTTTCCTGAATATATTCAGGAAAAAACGCATAAGCCCTTTTTGGCCAACCAAGCAAGCCTGTAAAGGAAATCTGCACTACAATGAAGTCTCACTGCCCCCCAGGCAAAAGGGCCATCTGAAAAAAGTGTAAAATCCAGAAAGGTAGGACAGGATATGGAGAACAGGGAGCCTTGTTATGCTGATTGGCAGGATGTAAATTGCCAACAGCCACCCTGGAGAAGTGTATGGTGTATCCTGAAACACATAAGAAACAAAGCAACACAGCCTATGGCACTTTCACTTATGGTCCTATAGCTTACAGAAATTAAAATTAAAAACAGACTGCCATCCCAATATTTGGGACGGCTGTGTTCCCAAGAAGCTCGTCTACAGTATCAGGTAAATATCCCAGAAAGCAATAAATGGATAAAGAAGTTGTGGCACGTACATACAATGCAATATCACTCAGCAATGAAATCTGTGTCATCAGGCCCGTAGCGCCATACTGAGTGGATGCAGGAACGGTGATTCTACGTGAACTACGTCACACAGAAAAAGAAACATCATAAGATATCACTAATACACAGAATGTAAACTTGACTACATATGAACTGAATTACAAAACAGAACAGGGTCTCAAATTTAGAAAACCAACTAGTGCTTTCTTATGGGGAAAGGTGCCTTGGGGTGCTGCATAAAACCAGAGACTGAAATTAGCACAGATAACTTTCCATTAGCCAAATATGTAATAGACAAGACCTACTCCTTGCTCGAAGAAAGGGACCCAACACCACATATTCAATGCCTAGGAATATACCTGACTAGGAAGAATCTTAAAACCCATGGATATATATGTCTCCGTAAGAGAAACAAGCGTGTGTACAGCGGCCGAAACGCAGCAGTGAAAATCCGATAAATCCCATTATCAAAATAAATTTCGAAAACAAAACACAAAGACAGTGAAATAGAGAGCAATTCTTAAATAATTCACTCAGGGCATGTGATGCAACCGGGATTGACCACATCTACACCCAGAACTGGTTGAGACATAAGGCTGGACACTTCAGGCTGATAGCATTGGTGAGTTTCGGTGAGCAAACGCAGACCCTTTGAAGTCATACTGCATGGTACCCATTCCATGGGACCAACTCTCCAGGTTCAAGGCATTCTTCCTCCAGGTAAAACATGCATGGGAAACCCAGAGTATCGTCCACCGTGTGATTGGGAAATGATTTAAAATGCATCTCAGTTTTCGTATCCTGGTCCTCGGCTTCACCATTCCAGATGCTTTACTAACACTGTCCCCGCTTGGAGAGTCAGTGCCTTTAACCTCCTGTTTGGCACAGCTTGCCATTTCTGTGCAAGATGAACAGGAATAGGGAGAACCAATGAGAGACTAGCTGTAGGTGTCTGCACGGGCAAATGTAACGCTCATTTCCCACCATGAAGAGGAATTAAACAAAGGCTCAGCGTGCCCTGCTGAAAAGAGATTAGGGCCTGAAGCAATCCTGCGGTTTTGTGCCCAGCTCACAAGAAAGCGAGTTGAAGAAAGGAGCTCAGGGGCACTCTAATTCACAAACCTGCAGAGTTATAAATGACAGCTATCCTCCAAAAATATATTGAAGTAAGCCTGCGAAGGGGACTTGAAAGCGGGGCAGAATTTCAGGAAAACGATTGCAGGGGGTAGACTGGAATTGCCCTGAAAGCATAGGAAAAGAGGCACAACGTCGACAATGATGCACTTGGCCAAAAAGGGCGTATGCGTTTTTTCCTGAATATATTCAGGAAAAAACGCATACGCCCTTTTTGGCCAACCAAGCAAGCCTGTAAAGGAAATCTGCACTACAATGATGTCTGACTGCCCGCTGGGCAAAAGGGCCATCTGAAAAAAGTGTAAAATCCAGAAAGGTAGGACAGGATACGGAGAACAGGGAGCCTTGTTATGCTGACTGGCAGGATGTAAATTGCCAGCAGCCACCCTGGAGAAGTGTATGGTGTTTCCCGAAACACGTAAGAAATAAAGCAACACACCCTATGGCAATTGCACTTATGGTCCTATTGCTTAGGGAAATTAAAATCAAAAACAGAGAGCCACCCCAAAGTTTGGGACGGCTGTGTTCCCAAGAAGCTCGTCTACAGTACCAGGTAAATATCCCAGAAAGCAAAAAATGGATAAAGATGTTGTGGCACGTACGTGCAATGCAGTATCACTCAGCAATGAAATCTGTGTCTTCAGGCCCGTAGCGGCATAGTGAGTGGATGCAGGTACGGTGATTCTACGTGAACTACGTCACACAGAAAAAGAAACATCATAAGATATCACTAATTCACGGAATGTAAACTTGACTACACATGAACTGAATTACAAAACAGAACAGGGTCTCAAATTTAGAAAACCAACAAGTGCTTGCTTATGGGGAAAGGTGCGTTGGGGTGCTGCATAAAACCAGAGACTGAAATTAGCACAGATAACATTCCATAAGCCAAATATGTAATAGACAAGACCTACTCCTTGCTCAACGAAATGGACCCAACACCACATATTCAACGCCTAGGAATATACCTGACTAGGAAGAATCTTAAAACCCATGGATATATATGTCTCCGTAAGAGGATCAAGCGTGTGTACAGCGGCCGAAATGCAGCAGTGAAAATCCGATAAATCCCATTATCAAAATAAATTTCGAAAACAAAACACAAACACAGTGAAATAGAGAGCAATTCTTAAATAATTCACTCAGGGCATGTGATGCAACCGGGATTGACCACATCTACACCCAGAGCTGGTTGAGACATAAGGCTGGACACTTCAGGCTGAGAGCATTGGTGAGTTTCGGTGAGCAAATGCAGACCCTTTGAAGTCATACTTCATGGTACACATTCCATGGGTCCCAACTCTCCAGGTTCAAGGGATTCTTCCTCCACCTAAAACATGCATGGGAATCCCAGAGTATCGTCCACCGTGTGATTGGGAAACGATTTAAAATGCATCTCAGTTTTCGTATCCTGGTCCTCGGGTTCACCATTCCAGATGCTTTACTAACACTCTCCCCGCTTGGAGAGTCAGTGCCTTTAACCTCCTGTTAGGCACAGCTTGCAATTTCTGTGCAAGATGAACAGGAATAGGGAGACCCAATGAGAGACTAGCTGTAGGTGTCTGCACGGGCAAATGTAACGCTCATTTCCCACCAGGAAGAGGAATTAACCAAAGGCTCAGCGTGCCCTGCCGGAAACAGATTAGGGCCTGAAGCAATCCTGCGGTTTCGTGCCCAGCTCACAAGAAAGCGAGTTGAAGAAAGGAGCTCAGGGGCACTGTAATTCACAAACCTGCAGAGTTATAAATGACAGCTATCCTCCAAAAATATATTGAAGTAAGCCTGCGAAGGGGACTTGAAAGCGGGGCAGAATTTCAGGAAAACGATTGCAGGGGGTAGACTGGAATTGCCCTGAAAGCATAGGAAAAGAGGCACAACGTCGACAATGATGCACTTGGCCAAAAATGGCGTATGCGTTTTTTCCTGAATATATTCAGGAAAAAACGCATATGCCCTTTTTGGCCAACCAAGCAAGCCTGTAAAGGAAATCTGCACTACAATGAAATCTCACTGCCCCGCGGGCAAAAGGGCCATCGGAAAAAAGTGTAAAATCCAGAAAGGTAGGACAGGATATGGAGAACAGGGAGCCTTGTTATGCTGATTGGCAGGATGTAAATTGCCAGCAGGCACCCTGGAGAAGTGTATTGTGTTTCCTGCAACACTTAAGAAACTAAGCAACACAGCCTATGGCACTTCAACTTATGGTCCTATAGCTTACGGAAATTAAAATCAAAAACAGACAGCCACCCCAATATTTGGGACGGCTGTGTTCACAAGAAGCTCGTCTGCAGTATCAGGTAAATATCCCAGAAAGCAAAAAATGGATAAAGAAGTTGTGGCACGTACGTACAATGCAATATCACTCAGCAATGAAATCTGTGTCATCAGGCCCGAAGCGGCATAGTGAGTGGATGCAGGTACGGTGATCCTACGTGAACTACGTCACACAGAAAAAGAAACATCATAAGATATCACTAATACACGGAATGTAAACTTGACTACACATGAACTGAATTACAAAACAGAACAGGGTCTCAAATTTAGAAAACCAACTAGTGCTTGCTTATGGGAAAAGGTGCCTTGGGGTGCTGCATAAAACCAGACACTGAAATTAGCACAGATAACTTTCCATAAGCCAAATATGTAATAGAGAAGACCTACTCCTTGCTCAACGAAATGGACCCAACACCACATATTCAACGCCTAGGAATATACCTGACTAGGAAGAATCTTAAAACCCATGGATATATATGTCTCTGTAAGAGAAACAAGCGTGTGTACAACGGCCGAAACGCAGCAGTGAAAATCCGATAAATCCCATTATCAAAATAAATTTTGAAAACAAAACACAAAGACAGTGAAATAGAGAGCAATTCTTAAATAATTCACTCAGGGCATGTGATGCAACCGGGATTGACCACATCTACACCCAGTGCTGGTTGAGACATAAGGCTGGACACTTCAGGCTGATAGCATTGGTGAGTTTCGGTGAGCAAATGCAGACCCTTTGAAGTCATACTGCATGGTACCCATTCCATGGAACCAACTCTCCAGGTTCAAGGCATTCTTCCTCCAGGTAAAACATGCATGGGAAACCCAGAGTATCGTCCACCATGTGATTGGGAAACGATTTAAAATGCATCTCAGTTTTCGTATCCTGGTCCTCGGTTTCACCATTCCAGATGCTTTACTAACACTCTCCCCGCTTGGAGAGTCAGTGCCTTTAACCTCCTGTTTGGCAGAGCTTGCAATTTCTGTGCAAGATGAACAGGAATAGGGAGAACCAATGAGAGACTAGCTGTAGGTGTCTGCACGGGCAAATGTAATGCTCATTTCCCACCATGAAGAGGAATTAAACAAAGGCTCAGCGTGCCCTGCTGAAAAGAGATTAGGGCCTGAAGCAATCCTGCGGTTTTGTGCCCAGCTCACAAGAAAGCGAGTTGAAGAAAGGAGCTCAGGGGCACTCTAATTCACAAACCTGCAGAGTTATAAATGACAGCTATCCTCCAAAAATATATTGAAGTAAGCCTGCGAAGGGGACTTGAAAGCGGGGCAGAATTTCAGGAAAACGATTGCAGGTGGTAGACTGGAATTGCCCTGAAAGCATAGGAAAAGAGGCACAACGTCGACAATGATGCACTTGGCCAAAAAGGGCGTATGCGTTTTTTCCTGAATATATTCAGGAAAACACGCATACGCACTTTTTGGCCAACCAAGCAAGCCTGTAAAGGAAATCTGCACTACAATGATGTCTGACTGCCCGCTGGGCAAAAGGGCCATCTGAAAAAAGTGTAAAATCCAGAAAGGTAGGACAGGATATGGAGAACAGGGAGCCTTGTTATGCTGATTGGCAGGATGTAAATTGCCAGCAGCCACCCTGGAGAAGTGTATGGTGTTTCCTGAAACACGTAAGAAATAAAGCAACACACCCTATGGCAATTGCACTTATGGTCCTATTCCTTAGGGAAATTAAAATCAAAAACAGAGAGCCACCCCAAAGTTTGGGACGGCTGTGTTCCCAAGAAGCTCGTCTACAGTACCAGGTAAATATCCCAGAAAGCAAAAAATGGATAAAGAAGTTGTGGCACGTACGTGCAATGCAGTATCACTCAGCAATGAAATCTGTGTCTTCAGGCCCGTAGCGGCATAGTGAGTGGATGCAGGTACGGTGATTCTACGTGAACTACGTCACACAGAAAAATAAACATCATAAGATATCACTAATTCACGGAATGTAAACTTGACTACACATGAACTGAATTACAAAACAGAACAGGGTCTCAAATTTAGAAAACCAACAAGTGCTTGCTTATGGGGAAAGGTGCGTTGGGGTGCTGCATAAAACCAGAGACTGAAATTAGCACAGATAACATTCCATAAGCCAAATATGTAATAGACAAGACCTACTCCTTGCTCAACGAAATGGACCCAACACCACATATTCAACGCCTAGGAATATACCTGACTAGGAAGAATCTTAAAACCCATGGATATATATGTCTCCGTAAGAGGATCAAGCGTGTGTACAGCGGCCGAAATGCAGCAGTGAAAATCCGATAAATCCCATTATCAAAATAAATTTCGAAAACAAAACACAAACACAGTGAAATAGAGAGCAATTCTTAAATAATTCACTCAGGGCATGTGATGCAACCGGGATTGACCACATCTACACCCAGAGCTGGTTGAGACATAAGGCTGGACACTTCAGGCTGAGAGCATTGGTGAGTTTCGGTGAGCAAATGCAGACCCTTTGAAGTCATACTTCATGGTACCAATTCCATGGGTCCCAACTCTCCAGGTTCAAGGGATTCTTCCTCCACCTAAAACATGCATGGGAAACCCAGAGTATCGTCCACCGTGTGATTGGGAAACGATTTAAAATGCATCTCAGTTTTCGTATCCTGGTCCTCGGGTTCACCATTACAGATGCTTTACTAACACTCTCCCCGCTTGGAGAGTCAGTGCCTTTAACCTCCTGTTAGGCACAGCTTGCAATTTCTGTGCAAGATGAACAGGAATAGGGAGACCCAATGAGAGACTAGCTGTAGGTGTCTGCACGGGCAAATGTAACGCTCATTTCCCACCAGGAAGAGGAATTAACCAAAGGCTCAGCGTGCCCTGCCGGAAACAGATTAGGGCCTGAAGCAATCCTGCGGTTTTGTGCCCAGCTCACAAGAAAGCGAGTTGAAGAAAGGAGCTCAGGGGCTCTGTAATTCACAAATCTGCAGAGTTATAAATGACAGCTATCTTCCAAAAGTATATTGAAGTAAGCCTGCGAAGGGGACTTGAAAGCGGGGCAGAATTTCAGGAAAACGATTGCAGGCGGTAGACTGGAACTGCCCTGAAAGCATAGGAAAAGAGGCACAACGTCGACAATGATGCACTTGGCCAAAAAGGGCATATGCGTTTTTTCCTGAATATATTCAGGAAAAAACGCATACGCCCTTTTTGGCCAACCAAGCAAGCCTGTAAAGGAAATCTGCACTACAATGAAGTCTCACTGCCCCCCGGGCAAGAGGGCCATCTGAAAAAAGTGTAAAATCCAGAAAGTTAGGACAGGATATGGAGAACAGGGAGCCTTGTTATGCTGATTGGCAGGATGTAAATTGCCAACAGCCAACCTGGAGAAGTGTATGGTGTTTCCTGAAACACGTAAGAAATAAAGCAACACAGCCTATGGCAATTTCACTTATGGTCCTATTCCTTAGGGAAATTAAAATCAAAAACAGAGAGCCACCCCAAAGTTTGGGACGGCTGTGTTCCCAAGAAGCTCGTCTACAGTACCAGGTAAATATCCCAGAAAGCAAAAAATGGATAAAGAAATTGTGGCACGTACGTGCAAAACAATATCACTCAACAATGAAATCTGTGTCATCAGGCCCATAACGGCATAGTGAGTGGATGCAGGTACGGTGATTCTACGTGAACTACGTCACACAGAAAAAGAAACATCATAAGATATCACTAATACACGAAATGTAAACTTGACTACACATGAACTGAATTACAAAACAGAACAGGGTCTCAAATTTAGCAAACCAACTAGTGCTTGCTTATGGGGAAAGGTGCGTTGGGGTGCTGCATAAAACCAGAGACTGAAATTAGCACAGATAACATTCCATAAGCCAAATATGTAATAGACCAGACCTACTCCTTGCTCAACGAAATGGACTCAACATCACATATTCAACGCCTAGGAATATACGTGACTAGGAAGAATCTTAAAACCCATGGATATATATGTCTGCGTAAGAGAATCAAGCGTGTGTACAGCGGCCGAAATGCAGCACTGAAAATCCGATAAATCCCATTATCAAAATAAATTTCGAAAACAAAACACAAAGACAGTGAAATAGAGAGCAATTCTTAAATAATTCACCCAGGACATGTGATGCAACCGGGATTGACCACATCTACACCCAGAGCTGGTTGAGACATAAGGCTGGACACTTCAGGCTGATAGCATTGGTGAGTTTCGGTGAGCAAACGCAGACCCTTTGAAGTCATACTGCATGGTACCCATTCCATGGGTCACAACTCTCCAGGTTCAAGGCATTCTTCCTCCAGCTAAAACATGCATGGGAAACCCAGAGTATCGTCCACCGTGTGATTGGGAAACGATTTAAAATGCATCTCAGATTTTGTATCCTGTTCCTCGGGTTCACCATTCCAGATGCTTTACTAACACTCTCCCCGCTTGGAGAGTCAGTGCCTTTAACCTCCTGTTTGGCACAGCTTGCAATTTCTGTGCAAGATGAACAGGAATAGGGAGAACCAATGAGAGCCTAGATGTAGGTGTCTGCACGGGCAAATGTAACGCTCATTGCCGACCAGGAAGAGGAATTAAACAAAGGCTCAGCGTGCCCTGCTGAAAACAGATTAGGGCCTGAAGCAATCCTGCGGTTTTGTGCCCAGCTCACAAGAAAGCGAGTTGAAGAAAGGAGCTCAGGGGCACTGTAATTCACAAACCTGCAGAGTTATAAATGACAGCTATCCTCCAAAAATATATTGAAGTAAGCCTGCGAAGGGGACTTGAAAGCGGGGCAGAATTTCAGGAATACGATTGCAGGGGTAGACTGGAATTGCCCTGAAAGCATAGGAAAAGAGGCAGAACGTCGACAATGATGCACTTGGCCAAAAAGGGCGTATGCGTTTTTTCCTGAATATATTCTGGAAAAAACGCATACGCCCTCTTTGGCCAACCAAGCAAGCCTGTAAAGGTAATCTGCACTACAATGAAGTCTCACTGCCCCCCGGGCAAAAGGGCAATCTGAAAAAGGTGTAAAATCCAGAAAGTTAGGACAGGATATGGAGAACAGGGAGCCTTGTTATGCTGATTGGCAGGATGTAAATCGCCAGCAGCCACCCTGGAGAAGTGTATGGTGTTTCCTGAAACACGTAAGAAACAAAGCAACACAGCCTATGGCACTTCCACTTATGGTCCTATAGCTTACGGAAATTAAAATCAAAAACAGAGAGCCACTCCAATATTTGGGACGGCTGTGTTCACAAGAAGCTCGTCTACAGTATCAGGTAAATATCCCAGAAAGCAAAAAATGGATAAAGAAGTTGTGGCACGTACGTACAATGCAATATCACTCAGCAATGAAATCTGTGTCATCAGGTCCGTAGCGGCATAGTGAGTGGATGCAGGTACGGTGATTCTACGTGAACTACGTCACACAAAAAAAGAAACATCATAAGATATCACTAATACACGGAATGTAAACTTGACTACACATGAACTGAATTACAAAACAGAACAGGGTCTCATATTTAGAAAACCAACTAGTGCTTGCTTATGGGGAAAGGTGCCTTGGGGTGATGCATAAAACCAGAGACTGAAATTAGCACAGATAACTTTCCATAAGCCAAATATGTAATAGACAAGACCTACTCCTTGCTCAACGAAATGGACCCAACACCACATATTCAACGCCTAGGAATATACCTGACTAGGAAGAATCTTAAAACCCATGGATATATATGTCTCCGTAAGAGAATCAAGCATGTGTACTGCGGCCGAAATGCAGCAGTGAAAATCCCATAAATCCCATTATCAAAATAAATTTCGAAAACAAAACACAAAGACAGTGAAATAGAGAGCAATTCTTAAATAATTCACTCAGGGCATGTGATGCAACCGGGATTGACCACATCTACACCCAGAGCTGGTTGGGACATAAGGCTTGACACTTCAGGCTGATAGCATTGGTGAGTTTCAGTGAGCAAATGCAGACCCTTTGAAGTCACACTGCATGGTACCCATTCCATGGGTCCCAACTCTCCAGGTTCAAGGGATTCTTCCTCCAGCTAAAACATGCATGGGAAACCCAGAGTATCGTCCACCGTGTGATTGGGAAACGATTTAAAATGCATCTCAGTTTTCGTATCCTGGTCCTCGGGTTCACCATTCCAGATGCTTTACTAACACTCTCCCCGCTTGGAGAGTCAGTGCCTTTAACCTCCTGTTTGGCACAGCTTGCAATTTCTGTGCAAGATGAACAGGAATAGGCAGAACCAATGAGAGACTAGCTGTAGGTGTCTGCACGGGCAAATGTAACGCTCATTTCCCACCAGGAACAGGAATTAACCAAAGGCTCAGCATGCCCTGCCGGAAACAGATTAGGGCCTGAAGCAATCCTGCGGTTTTGTGCCCAGCTCACAAGAAAGCGTGTTGAAGAATGGAGCTCAGGGGCACTGTAATTCACAAACTTGCAGAGTTATAAATGACAGCTATACTCCAAAAATATATTGAAGTAAGCCTGCGAAGGGGAATTGAAAGTGGGGCAGAATTTCAGGAAAACGATTGCAGGGGGTAGACTGGAATTGCCCTGAAAGCATAGGAAAAGAGGCAGAACGTCGACAATGATGCACTTGGCCAAAAAGGGCGTATGCGTTTTTTCCTGAATATATTCAGGAAAAAACGCATACACCCTTTTTGGCCAACCAAGCAAGCCTGTAAAGGAAATCTGCACTACAATGAAGTCTCACTGCCACCCGGGCAAAAGGGCCATCTGAAAAAAGTGTAAAATCCAGAAAGGTAGGACAGGATATGGAGAACAGGGAGCCTTGTTATGCTGATTGGCAGGATGTAAATTGCCAACAGCCACCCTAGAGAAGTGTATGGTGTTTACTGAAACACGTAAGAAATAAAGCAACACAGCCTATGGCAATTGCACTTATGGTCCTATTTCGTAGGGAAATTAAAATTAAAAACAGAGAGCCACCCCAAAGTTTGGGACGGCTGTGTTCCCAAGAAGCTCGTCTACAGTACCAGGTAAATATCCCAGCAAGCAAAAAATGGATAAAGAAGTTGTGGCACGTACGTGCAATGCAGTATCACTCAGCAATGAAATCTGTGTCTTCAGGCCCGTAGCGGCATAGTGAGTGGATGCAGGTACGGTGATTCTACGTGAACTACGTCACACAGAAAAAGAAACATCATAAGATATCACTAATTCACGGAATGTAAACTTGACTACACATGAACTGAATTACAAAACAGAACAGGGTCTCAAATTTAGAAAACCAACAAGTGCTTGCTTATGGGGAAAGGTGCGTTGGGGTGCTGCATAAAACCAGAGACTGAAATTAGCACAGATAACATTCCATAAGCCAAATATGTAATAGACAAGACCTACTCCTTGCTCAACGAAATGGACCCAACACCACATATTCAACGCCTAGGAATATACCTGACTAGGAAGAATCTTAAAACCCATGGATATATATGTCTCCGTAAGAGGATCAAGCGTGTGTACAGCGGCCGAAATGCAGCAGTGAAAATCCGATAAATCCCATTATCAAAATAAATTTCGAAAACAAAACACAAACACAGTGAAATAGAGAGCAATTCTTAAATAATTCACTCAGGGCATGTGATGCAACCGGGATTGACCACATCTACACCCAGAGCTGGTTGAGACATAAGGCTGGACACTTCAGGCTGAGAGCATTGGTGAGTTTCGGTGAGCAAATGCAGACCCTTTGAAGTCATACTTCATGGTACACATTCCATGGGTCCCAACTCTCCAGGTTCAAGGGATTCTTCCTCCACCTAAAACATGCATGGGAATCCCAGAGTATCGTCCACCGTGTGATTGGGAAACGATTTAAAATGCATCTCAGTTTTCGTATCCTGGTCCTCGGGTTCACCATTCCAGATGCTTTACTAACACTCTCCCCGCTTGGAGAGTCAGTGCCTTTAACCTCCTGTTAGGCACAGCTTGCAATTTCTGTGCCAGATGAACAGGAATAGGGAGACCCAATGAGAGACTAGCTGTAGGTGTCTGCACGGGCAAATGTAACGCTCATTTCCCACCAGGAAGAGGAATTAACCAAAGGCTCAGCGTGCCCTGCCGGAAACAGATTAGGGCCTGAAGCAATCCTGCGGTTTCGTGCCCAGCTCACAAGAAAGCGAGTTGAAGAAAGAAGCTCAGGGGCACTGTAATTCACAAACCTGCAGAGTTATAAATGACAGCTATCCTCCAAAAATATATTGAAGTAAGCCTGCGAAGGGGACTTGAAAGCGGGGCAGAATTTCAGGAAAACGATTGCAGGGGGTAGACTGGAATTGCCCTGAAAGCATAGGAAAAGAGGCACAACGTCGACAATGATGCACTTGGCCAAAAATGGCGTATGCGTTTTTTCCTGAATATATTCAGGAAAAAACGCATATGCCCTTTTTGGCCAACCAAGCAAGCCTGTAAAGGAAATCTGCACTACAATGAAATCTCACTGCCCCGCGGGCAAAAGGGCCATCGGAAAAAAGTGTAAAATCCAGAAAGGTAGGACAGGATATGGAGAACAGGGAGCCTTGTTATGCTGATTGGCAGGATGTAAATTGCCAGCAGGCACCCTGGAGAAGTGTATTGTGTTTCCTGCAACACTTAAGAAACTAAGCAACACAGCCTATGGCACTTCAACTTATGGTCCTATAGCTTACGGAAATTAAAATCAAAAACAGACAGCCACCCCAATATTTGGGACGGCTGTGTTCACAAGAAGCTCGTCTGCAGTATCAGGTAAATATCCCAGAAAGCAAAAAATGGATAAAGAAGTTGTGGCACGTACGTACAATGCAATATCACTCAGCAATGAAATCTGTGTCATCAGGTCCGAAGCGGCATAGTGAGTGGATGCAGGTACGGTGATTCTACGTGAACTACGTCACACAGAAAAAGAAACATCATAAGATATCACTAATACACGGAATGTAAACTTGACTACACATGAACTGAATTACAAAACAGAACAGGGTCTCAAATTTAGAAAACCAACTAGTGCTTGCTTATGGGAAAAGGTGCCTTGGGGTGCTGCATAAAACCAGACACTGAAATTAGCACAGATAACTTTCCATAAGCCAAATATGTAATAGACAAGACCTACTCCTTGCTCAACGAAATGGACCCAACACCACATATTCAACGCCTAGGAATATACCTGACTAGGAAGAATCTTAAAACCCATGGATATATATGTCTCTGTAAGAGAATCAAGCGTGTGTACAACGGCCGAAATGCAGCAGTGAAAATCCGATAAATCCCATTATCAAAATAAATTTTGAAAACAAAACACAAAGACAGTGAAATAGAGAGCAATTCTTAAATAATTCACTCAGGGCATGTGATGCAACCGGGATTGACCACATCTACACCCAGTGCTGGTTGAGACATAAGGCTGGACACTTCAGGCTGATAGCATTGGTGAGTTTCGGTGAGCAAATGCAGACCCTTTGAAGTCATACTGCATGGTACCCATTCCATGGAACCAACTCTCCAGGTTCAAGGCATTCTTCCTCCAGGTAAAACATGCATGGGAAACCCAGAGTATCGTCCACCATGTGATTGGGAAACGATTTAAAATGCATCTCAGTTTTCGTATCCTGGTCCTCGGTTTCACCATTCCAGATGCTTTACTAACACTCTCCCCGCTTGGAGAGTCAGTGCCTTTAAGCTCCTGTTTGGCAGAGCTTGCAATTTCTGTGCAAGATGAACAGGAATAGGGAGAACCAATGAGAGACTAGCTGTAGGTGTCTGCACGGGCAAATGTAACGCTCATTTCCCACCATGAAGAGGAATTAAACAAAGGCTCAGCGTGCCCTGCTGAAAAGAGATTAGGGCCTGAAGCAATCCTGCGGTTTTGTGCCCAGCTCACAAGAAAGCGAGTTGAAGAAAGGAGCTCAGGGGCACTGTAATTCACAAACCTGCAGAGTTATAAATGACAGCTATCCTCCAAAAATATATTGAAGTAAGCCTGCGAAGGGGACTTGAAAGCGGGGCAGAATTTCAGGAAAACGATTGCAGGTGGTAGACTGGAATTGCCCTGAAAGCATAGGAAAAGAGGCACAACATCGACAATGATGCACTTGGCCAAAAAGGGCGTATGCGTTTTTTCCTGAATATATTCAGGAAAACACGCATACGCACTTTTTGGCCAACCAAGCAAGCCTGTAAAGGAAATCTGCACTACAATGATGTCTGACTGCCCGCTGGGCAAAAGGGCCATCTGAAAAAAGTGTAAAATCCAGAAAGGTAGGACAGGATATGGAGAACAGGGAGCCTTGTTATGCTGATTGGCAGGATGTAAATTGCCAGCAGCCACCCTGGAGAAGTGTATGGTGTTTCCTGAAACACGTAAGAAATAAAGCAACACACCCTATGGCAATTGCACTTATGGTCCTATTCCTTAGGGAAATTAAAATCAAAAACAGAGAGCCACCCCAAAGTTTGGGACGGCTGTGTTCCCAAGAAGCTCGTCTACAGTACCAGGTAAATATCCCAGAAAGCAAAAAATGGATAAAGAAGTTGTGGCACGTACGTGCAATGCAGTATCACTCAGCAATGAAATCTGTGTCTTCAGGCCCGTAGCGGCATAGTGAGTGGATGCAGGTACGGTGATTCTACGTGAACTACGTCACACAGAAAAAGAAACATCATAAGATATCACTAATTCACGGAATGTAAACTTGACTACACATGAACTGAATTACAAAACAGAACAGGGTCTCAAATTTAGAAAACCAACAAGTGCTTGCTTATGGGGAAAGGTGCGTTGGGGTGCTGCATAAAACCAGAGACTGAAATTAGCACAGATAACATTCCATAAGCCAAATATGTAATAGACAAGACCTACTCCTTGCTCAACGAAATGGACCCAACACCACATATTCAACGCCTAGGAATATACCTGACTAGGAAGAATCTTAAAACCCATGGATATATATGTCTCCGTAAGAGGATCAAGCGTGTGTACAGCGGCCGAAATGCAGCAGTGAAAATCCGATAAATCCCATTATCAAAATAAATTTCGAAAACAAAACACAAAGACAGTGAAATAGAGAGCAATTCTTAAATAATTCACTCAGGGCATGTGATGCAACCGGGATTGACCACATCTACACCCAGAGCTGGTTGAGACATAAGGCTGGACACTTCAGGCTGAGAGCATTGGTGAGTTTCGGTGAGCAAATGCAGACCCTTTGAAGTCATACTTCATGGTACCAATTCCATGGGTCCCAACTCTCCAGGTTCAAGGGATTCTTCCTCCACCTAAAACATGCATGGGAAACCCAGAGTATCGTCCACCGTGTGATTGGGAAACGATTTAAAATGCATCTCAGTTTTCGTATCCTGGTCCTCGGGTTCACCATTCCAGATGCTTTACTAACACTCTCCCCGCTTGGAGAGTCAGTGCCTTTAACCTCCTGTTAGGCACAGCTTGCAATTTCTGTGCAAGATGAACAGGAATAGGGAGACCCAATGAGAGACTAGCTGTAGGTGTCTGCACGGGCAAATGTAACGCTCATTTCCCACCAGGAAGAGGAATTAACCAAAGGCTCAGCGTGCCCTGCCGGAAACAGATTAGGGCCTGAAGCAATCCTGCGGTTTTGTGCCCAGCTCACAAGAAAGCGAGTTGAAGAAAGGAGCTCAGGGGCTCTGTAATTCACAAATCTGCAGAGTTATAAATGACAGCTATCTTCCAAAAGTATATTGAAGTAAGCCTGCGAAGGGGACTTGAAAGCGGGGCAGAATTTCAGGAAAACGATTGCAGGCGGTAGACTGGAACTGCCCTGAAAGCATAGGAAAAGAGGCACAACGTCGACAATGATGCACTTGGCCAAAAAGGGCATATGCGTTTTTTCCTGAATATATTCAGGAAAAAACGCATACGCCCTTTTTGGCCAACCAAGCAAGCCTGTAAAGGAAATCTGCACTACAATGAAGTCTCACTGCCCCCCGGGCAAGAGGGCCATCTGAAAAAAGTGTAAAATCCAGAAAGTTAGGACAGGATATGGAGAACAGGGAGCCTTGTTATGCTGATTGGCAGGATGTAAATTGCCAACAGCCAACCTGGAGAAGTGTATGGTGTTTCCTGAAACACGTAAGAAATAAAGCAACACAGCCTATGGCAATTTCACTTATGGTCCTATTCCTTAGGGAAATTAAAATCAAAAACAGAGAGCCACCCCAAAGTTTGGGACGGCTGTGTTCCCAAGAAGCTCGTCTACAGTACCAGGTAAATATCCCAGAAAGCAAAAAATGGATAAAGAAATTGTGGCACGTACGTGCAAAACAATATCACTCAACAATGAAATCTGTGTCATCAGGCCCATAACGGCATAGTGAGTGGATGCAGGTACGGTGATTCTACGTGAACTACGTCACACAGAAAAAGAAACATCATAAGATATCACTAATACACGAAATGTAAACTTGACTACACATGAACTGAATTACAAAACAGAACAGGGTCTCAAATTTAGCAAACCAACTAGTGCTTGCTTATGGGGAAAGGTGCGTTGGGGTGCTGCATAAAACCAGAGACTGAAATTAGCACAGATAACATTCCATAAGCCAAATATGTAATAGACCAGACCTACTCCTTGCTCAACGAAATGGACTCAACATCACATATTCAACGCCTAGGAATATACGTGACTAGGAAGAATCTTAAAACCCATGGATATATATGTCTGCGTAAGAGAATCAAGCGTGTGTACAGCGGCCGAAACGCAGCACTGAAAATCCGATAAATCCCATTATCAAAATAAATTTCGAAAACAAAACACAAAGACAGTGAAATAGAGAGCAATTCTTAAATAATTCACCCAGGGCATGTGATGCAACCGGGATTGACCACATCTACACCCAGAGCTGGTTGAGACATAAGGCTGGACACTTCAGGCTGATAGCATTGGTGAGTTTCGGTGAGCAAACGCAGACCCTTTGAAGTCATACTGCATGGTACCCATTCCATGGGTCACAACTCTCCAGGTTCAAGGCATTCTTCCTCCAGCTAAAACATGCATGGGAAACCCAGAGTATCGTCCACCGTGTGATTGGGAAACGATTTAAAATGCATCTCAGATTTCGTATCCTGTTCCTCGGGTTCACCATTCCAGATGCTTTACTAACACTCTCCCCGCTTGGAGAGTCAGTGCCTTTAACCTCCTGTTTGGCACAGATTGCAATTTCTGTGCAAGATGAACAGGAATAGGGAGAACCAATGAGAGCCTAGATGTAGGTGTCTGCACGGGCAAATGTAACGCTCATTGCCGACCAGGAAGAGGAATTAAACAAAGGCTCAGCGTGCCCTGCTGAAAACAGATTAGGGCCTGAAGCAATCCTGCGGTTTTGTGCCCAGCTCACAAGAAAGCGAGTTGAAGAAAGGAGCTCAGGGGCACTGTAATTCACAAACCTGCAGAGTTATAAATGACAGCTATCCTCCAAAAATATATTGAAGTAAGCCTGCGAAGGGGACTTGAAAGCGGGGCAGAATTTCAGGAATACGATTGCAGGGGTAGACTGGAATTGCCCTGAAAGCATAGGAAAAGAGGCAGAACGTCGACAATGATGCACTTGGCCAAAAAGGGCGTATGCGTTTTTTCCTGAATATATTCTGGAAAAAACGCATACGCCCTCTTTGGCCAACCAAGCAAGCCTGTAAAGGTAATCTGCACTACAATGAAGTCTCACTGCCCCCCGGGCAAAAGGGCAATCTGAAAAAGGTGTAAAATCCAGAAAGTTAGGACAGGATATGGAGAACAGGGAGCCTTGTTATGCTGATTGGCAGGATGTAAATCGCCAGCAGCCACCCTGGAGAAGTGTATGGTGTTTCCTGAAACACGTAAGAAACAAAGCAACACAGCCTATGGCACTTCCACTTATGGTCCTATAGCTTACGGAAATTAAAATCAAAAACAGAGACCCACTCCAATATATGGGACGGCTGTGTTCACAAGAAGCTCCTCTACAGTATCAGGTAAATATCCCAGAAAGCAAAAAATGGATAAAGAAGTTGTGGCACGTACGTACAATGCAATATCACTCAGCAATGAAATCTGTGTCATCAGGTCCGTAGCGGCATAGTGAGTGGATGCAGGTACGGTGATTCTACGTGAACTACGTCACACAAAAAAAGAAACATCATAAGATATCACTAATACACGGAATATAAACTTGACTACACATGAACTGAATTACAAAACAGAACAGGGTCTCAAATTTAGAAAACCAACTAGTGCTTGCTTATGGGGAAAGGTGCCTTGGGGTGCTGCATAAAACCAGAGACTGAAATTAGCACAGATAACTTTCCATAAGCCAAATATGTAATAGACAAGACCTACTCCTTGCTCAACGAAATGGACTCAACACCACATATTCAACGCCTAGGAATATACCTGACTAGGAAGAATCTTAAAACCCATGGATATATATGTCTCCGTAAGAGAATCAAGCGTGTGTACAGCGGCCGAAACGCAGCAGTGAAAATCCGATAAATCCCATTATCAAAATAAATTTCGAAAACAAAACACTAAGACAGTGAAATAGAGAGCAATTCTTAAATAATTCACTCAGGGCATGTGATGCAACCGGGATTGACCACATCTACATCCAGAGCTGGTTGAGACATAAGGCTGGACACTTCAGGCTGATAGCATTGGTGAGTTTCGTTGAGCAAATGCAGACCCTTTGAAGTCATACTGCATGGTACCTATTCCATGGGTCCCAACTCTTCAGGTTCAAGGGATTCTTCCTCCAGCTAAAACATGCATTGGAAACACACAGTATGGTCCACCGTGTGATTGGGAAACGATTTAAAATGCATCTCAGTTTTCGTATCCTGGTCCTCGGGTTCAACATTCCAGATGCTTTACTAACACTCTCCCTGCTTGGAGAGTCAGTGCCTTTAACCTCCTGTTTGGCACAGCTTGCAATTTCTGTGCATGATGAAGAGGAATAGGGAGAACCAATGAGAGACTAGCTGTAGGTGTCTGCACGGGCAAATGTAATGCTCATTTCCGAGCAGGAAGAGGAATTAACCAAAGGCTCAGCATGCCCTGCCGGAAACAGATTAGGGCCTGAAGCAATCCTGCGGTTTTGTGCCCAGCTCACAAGAAAGCGAGTTGAAGAAAGGAGCTCAGGGGCACTGTAATTCACAAACCTGCAGAGTTATAAATGTCAGCTATCCTCCAAAAATATATTGAAGTAAGCCTGCGAAGGGGACTTGAAAGCAGAGCAGAATTTCAGGAAAACGATTGCAGGGAGTAGACTGGAATTGCCCTGAAATATAGGAAAAGAGGCAGAACGTCGACAATGATGTACTTGGCCAAAAAGGGCGTATGCGTTTTTTCCTGTATATATTCAGGAAAAAACGCATACGCCCTTTTTGGCCAACCAAGCAAGCCTGTAAAGGAAATCTGCACTACAATGAAGTCTTACTGCCCCCCTGGCAAAAGGGCCATCTGAAAAAAGGGTAAAATCCAGAAAGGTAGGACAGGATATGGAGAACAGGGAGCCTTGTTATGCTGATTGGCAGGATGTAAATTGCCAGCAGCCACCCTGGAGAAGTGTATGGTGTTTCCTGAAACACGTAAGAAACAAAGCAACACAGCCTATGGCCCTTCCACTTATTGTCCTGTAGCTTACGGAAATTAAAATCAAAAACAGACAGCCACCCCAATATTTGGGACGGCTGTGTTCACAAGAAGCTCGTCTACAGTATCAGGTAAATATCCCAGAAAGCAAAAAATGGATAAAGAAGTTGTGGCACGTATGTACAATGCAATATCACTCAGCAATGAAATCTGTGTCATCAGGCCTGTAGCGGCATAGTGAGTGGATGCAGGTACGGTGATTCTACGTGAACTATGTCACACAGAAAAAGAAACATCATAAGATATCACTAATACACGGAATGTAAACTTGACTACACATGAACTGAATTACAAAACAGAACAGGATCTCAAATTCAGAAAACCAACTAGTGCTTGCTTATGGGGAAAGGTGCCTTGGGGTGCTGCATAAAATCAGGGACTGAAATTAGCACAGATAACTTTCCATAAGCCAAATATGTAATAGACAAGACCTACTCCTTGCTCAACGAAATGGACCCAACACCACATATTCAACACCTAGGAATATACCTGACTAGGAAGAATCTTAAAACCCATGGATACATATGTCTCCGTAAGAGAATCAAGCGTGTGTACAGCGGGCGAAACGCAGCAGTGAAAATCCGATAAATCCCATTATCAAAATAAATTTCGAAAACAAAACGCAAAGACAGTGAAATAGAGAGCAATTCTTAAATAATTCACTCAGGGCATGTGATGCAACAGGGATTGACCACATCTACACCCACAGCTGGTTGAGACATAAGGCTGGACACTTCAGGCTGATAGCATTGGTGAGTTTTGGTGAGCAAATGCAGACGCTTTGAAGTCATACTGCATGGTACCCATTCCATGGGTCCCAACTCTCCAGGTTCAAGGGATTCTTCCTCCAGCTAAAACATGCATGGGAAACCCAGAGTATCGTCCACCGTGTGATTTGGAAATGATTTAAAATGCATCTCAGTTTTCGTATCCTGGTCCTCGGGTTCACCATTCCAGATGCTTTACTAACACTCTACCCGCTTGGAGAGTCAGTGCCTTTAACCTCCTCTTTGGCACAGCTTGCAATTTCTGTGCAAGATGAACAGGAATAGGGAGAACCAATGAGAGACTAGCTGTAGGTGTCTGCACGGGCAAATGTAACGCTCATTGCCCGCCAGGAAGAGGAATGAAACAAAGGCTCAGTGTGCCCTGCTGGAAACAGATTAGGGCCTGAAGCAATCCTGCGGTTTTGTGCCCAGCTCACAAGAAAGCGAGTTGAAGAAAGGAGCTCAGGGGCACTGTAATTCACAAACCTGCAGAGTTATAAATGACAGCGATCCTCCAAAAATACATTGAGGTAAGCCTGCGAAGGGGACATGAAAGCGGGGCAGAATTTCAGGAAAACGATTACAGGGGGTAGACTGGAATTGCCCTGAAAGCATAGGAAAAGAGGCACAACGTCGACAATGATGCACTTGGCCAAAAAGGGCGTATGCGTTTTTTCCTGAATATATTCAGGAAAAAACGCATACGCCCTTTTTGGCCAACCAAGCAAGCCTTTAAAGGAAATCTGCACTACAATGAAATCTCACTGCCCCCCCGGGCAAAAGGGCCATCTGAAAAAAGTGTAAAATCCAGAAAGGTAGGACAGGATATGGAGAACAGGGAGCCTTGTTATGCTGATTGGCAGGATGTAAATTGCCAGCAGCCACCCTGGAGAAGTGTATGGTGTTTCCTGAAACACGTAAGAAATAAAGCAACACAGCCTATGGCAATTGCACTTATGGTCCTATTGCTTAGGGAAATTAAAATCAAAAACAGAGAGCTACCCCAAAATTTGGGACGGCTGTGTTCCCAAGAAGCTCGTCTACAGTACCAGGTAAATATCCCAGAAAGCAAAAAATGGATAAAGAAGCTGTGGCACGTACATGCAATGCAATATGACTCAGCAATGAAATCTGTGTCATCAGGCCCGTAGCGGCATAGTGAGTGGATGCAGGTACGGTGATTCTACGTGAACTACGTCACACAGAAAAAGAAACATCATAAGATATCACTAATACACGGAATATAAACTTGACTACACATGAACTGAATTACAAAACAGAACAGGGTCTCAAATTTAGAAAACCAACTAGTGCTTGCTTATGGGGAAAGGTGCCTTGGGGTGCTGCATAAAACCAGAGACTGAAATTAGCACAGATAACATTCCATAAGCCAAATATGTAATAGACAAGACCTACTCATTGTTCAATGAAATGGACTCAACACCACATATTCAATGCCTAGGAATATACCTGATTAGGAAGAATCTTAAAACCCATGTATTTATAGGTCTCCGTAACAGAATCAAGCGTGTGTACAGCGGCATAAGCGCAGCAATGAAAATCCGATAAATCCCGTTATCAAAATAAATTTCGAAAACAAAACACAAAGACAGTGAAATAGAGAGCAATTCTTAAATAATTCACTCAGGGCATGTGATGCAACCGGGATTTAACACATCTACACCCAGAGCTGGTTGAGACATAAGGCTGGACACTTCAGGCTGATAGCATTGGTGAGTTTCGGTGAGCAAATGCAGACCCTTTGAAGTCATACTGCATGGTACCCATTCCATGGGTCCCAACTCTCCAGGTTCAAGGGATTCTTCCTCCAGCTAAAACATGCATGGTAAACCCAGAGTATCATCCACCGTGTGATTGGGAAACGATTTAAAATGCATCTCAGTTTCTTATCCTGGTCCTCGGGTTCAACATTCCAGATGCTTTACTAACACTCTCCCCGCTTGGAGAGTCAGTGCCTTTAACCTCCTGTTTGGCACAGCTTGCAATTTCTGTGCAAGATGAACAGGAATAGGGAGAACCAATGAGAGACTAGCTGTAGGTGTCTGCACGGGCAAATGTAACGCTCATTGCCCACCAGGAAGAGGAATTAACCAAAGGCTCAGCGTGCCCTGCTGAAAACAGATTAGTGCCTGAAGCAATCCGGCGGTTTTGTGCCCAGCTCACAAGAAAGCGAGTTGAAGAAAGGAGCTCAGGGGCACTGTAATTCACAAACCTGCAGAGTTATAAATGACAGCTATCCTCCAAAAGTATATTGAATTAAGCCTGCGAAGGTGACTTGAAAGTGGGGCAGAAATTCAGGAAAACGATTGCAGGGGGTAGACTGGAATTGCCCTGAAAGCATAAGAAAAGAGGCACAACGTCGACAATGATGCACTTGGCCAATATGGGCGTATGCGTTTTTTCCTGAATATATTCAGGGAAAAACGCATACGCTCTTTTTGGACAACCAAGCAAGCCTGTAAGGAAATCTGCACTACAATGAAGTCTCACTGTCCCCCGGGCAAAAGGGCCATCTGAAAAAAGTGTAAAATCCAGAAAGGTAGGACAGGATATGGAGAACAGGGAGCCTTGTTATGCTGATTGGCAGGATGTAAATTGCCAGCAGCCACCCTGGAGAACTGTATGGTGTTTCCTGAAACACGTAAGAAACAAAGCAACACAGCCTATGGCACTTCCACTTATGGTCCTATAGCTTACGGAAATTAAAATCAAAAACAGACAGCCACCCCAATATTTGGGACGGCTGTGTTCACAAGAAGCTCGTCTACAGTATCAGGTAAATATCTCAGAAAGCAAAAAATGGATAAAGAAGTTGTGGCACGTACGTGCAATGCAGGATCACTCAGCAATGAAATCTGTGTCATCAGGTCCGTAGCGGCACAGTGAGTGGATGCAGGTACGGTGATTCTACGTGAACTACGTCACACAAAAAAAGAAACATCATAAGATATCACTAATACACGGAATATAAACTTGAATACACATGAACTGAATTACAAAACAGAACAGGGTCTCAAATTTAGAAAACCAACTAGTGCTTGCTTATGGGGAAAGGTGCCTTGGGGTGCTGCATAAAACCAGAGACTGAAATTAGCACAGATAACTTTCCATAAGCCAAATATGTAATAGACAAGACCTACTCCTTGCTCAACGAAATGGACTCAACACCACATATTCAACGCCTAGGAATATACCTGACTAGGAAGAATCTTAAAACCCATGGATATATATGTCTCCGTAAGAGAATCAAGCGTGTGTACAGCGGCCGAAACGCAGCAGTGAAAATCCGATAAATCCCATTATCAAAATAAATTTCGAAAACAAAACACTAAGACAGTGAAATAGAGAGCAATTCTTAAATAATTCACTCAGGGCATGTGATGCAACCGGGATTGACCACATCTACATCCAGAGCTGGTTGAGACATAAGGCTGGACACTTCAGGCTGATAGCATTGGTGAGTTTCGTTGAGCAAATGCAGACCCTTTGAAGTCATACTGCATGGTACCTATTCCATGGGTCCCAACTCTTCAGGTCCAAGGGATTCTTCCTCCAGCTAAAACATGCATTGGAAACACACAGTATGGTCCACCGTGTGATTGGGAAACGATTTAAAATGCATCTCAGTTTTCGTATCCTGGTCCTCGGGTTCAACATTCCAGATGCTTTACTAACACTCTCCCTGCTTGGAGAGTCAGTGCCTTTAACCTCCTGTTTGGCACAGCTTGCAATTTCTGTGCATGATGAAGAGGAATAGGGAGAACCAATGAGAGACTAGCTGTAGGTGTCTGCACGGGCAAATGTAATGCTCATTTCCGAGCAGGAAGAGGAATTAACCAAAGGCTCAGCATGCCCTGCCGGAAACAGATTAGGGCCTGAAGCAATCCTGCGGTTTTGTGCCCAGCTCACAAGAAAGCGAGTTGAAGAAAGGAGCTCAGGGGCACTGTAATTCACAAACCTGCAGAGTTATAAATGTCAGCTATCCTCCAAAAATATATTGAAGTAAGCCTGCGAAGGGGACTTGAAAGCAGAGCAGAATTTCAGGAAAACGATTGCAGGGAGTAGACTGGAATTGCCCTGAAATATAGGAAAAGAGGCAGAACGTCGACAATGATGTACTTGGCCAAAAAGGGGGTATGCGTTTTTTCCTGTATATATTCAGGAAAAAACGCATACGCCCTTTTTGGCCAACCAAGCAAGCCTGTAAAGGAAATCTGCACTACAATGAAGTCTTACTGCCCCCCTGGCAAAAGGGCCATCTGAAAAAAGGGTAAAATCCAGAAAGGTAGGACAGGATATGGAGAACAGGGAGCCTTGTTATGCTGATTGGCAGGATGTAAATTGCCAGCAGCCACCCTGGAGAAGTGTATGGTGTTTCCTGAAACACGTAAGAAACAAAGCAACACAGCCTATGGCCCTTCCACTTATTGTCCTGTAGCTTACGGAAATTAAAATCAAAAACAGACAGCCACCCCAATATTTGGGACGGCTGTGTTCACAAGAAGCTCGTCTACAGTATCAGGTAAATATCCCAGAAAGCAAAAAATGGATAAAGAAGTTGTGGCACGTATGTACAATGCAATATCACTCAGCAATGAAATCTGTGTCATCAGGCCTGTAGCGGCATAGTGAGTGGATGCAGGTACGGTGATTCTACGTGAACTATGTCACACAGAAAAAGAAACATCATAAGATATCACTAATACACGGAATGTAAACTTGACTACACATGAACTGAATTACAAAACAGAACAGGATCTCAAATTCAGAAAACCAACTAGTGCTTGCTTATGGGGTAAGGTGCCTTGGGGTGCTGCATAAAATCAGGGACTGAAATTAGCACAGATAACTTTCCATAAGCCAAATATGTAATAGACAAGACCTACTCCTTGCTCAACGAAATGGACCCAACACCACATATTCAACACCTAGGAATATACCTGACTAGGAAGAATCTTAAAACCCATGGATACATATGTCTCCGTAAGAGAATCAAGCGTGTGTACAGCGGGCGAAACGCAGCAGTGAAAATCCGATAAATCCCATTATCAAAATAAATTTCGAAAACAAAACGCAAAGACAGTGAAATAGAGAGCAATTCTTAAATAATTCACTCAGGGCATGTGATGCAACAGGGATTGACCACATCTACACCCACAGCTGGTTGAGACATAAGGCTGGACACTTCAGGCTGATAGCATTGGTGAGTTTTGGTGAGCAAATGCAGACGCTTTGAAGTCATACTGCATGGTACCCATTCCATGGGTCCCAACTCTCCAGGTTCAAGGGATTCTTCCTCCAGCTAAAACATGCATGGGAAACCCAGAGTATCGTCCACCGTGTGATTTGGAAATGATTTAAAATGCATCTCAGTTTTCGTATCCTGGTCCTCGGGTTCACCATTCCAGATGCTTTACTAACACTCTACCCGCTTGGAGAGTCAGTGCCTTTAACCTCCTCTTTGGCACAGCTTGCAATTTCTGTGCAAGATGAACAGGAATAGGGAGAACCAATGAGAGACTAGCTGTAGGTGTCTGCACGGGCAAATGTAACGCTCATTGCCCGCCAGGAAGAGGAATGAAACAAAGGCTCAGTGTGCCCTGCTGGAAACAGATTAGGGCCTGAAGCAATCCTGCGGTTTTGTGCCCAGCTCACAAGAAAGCGAGTTGAAGAAAGGAGCTCAGGGGCACTGTAATTCACAAACCTGCAGAGTTATAAATGACAGCGATCCTCCAAAAATACATTGAGGTAAGCCTGCGAAGGGGACATGAAAGCGGGGCAGAATTTCAGGAAAACGATTACAGGGGGTAGACTGGAATTGCCCTGAAAGCATAGGAAAAGAGGCACAACGTCGACAATGATGCACTTGGCCAAAAAGGGCGTATGCGTTTTTTCCTGAATATATTCAGGAAAAAACGCATACGCCCTTTTTGGCCAACCAAGCAAGCCTTTAAAGGAAATCTGCACTACAATGAAATCTCACTGCCCCCCCGGGCAAAAGGGCCATCTGAAAAAAGTGTAAAATCCAGAAAGGTAGGACAGGATATGGAGAACAGGGAGCCTTGTTATGCTGATTGGCAGGATGTAAATTGCCAGCAGCCACCCTGGAGAAGTGTATGGTGTTTCCTGAAACACGTAAGAAATAAAGCAACACAGCCTATGGCAATTGCACTTATGGTCCTATTGCTTAGGGAAATTAAAATCAAAAACAGAGAGCTACCCCAAAATTTGGGACGGCTGTGTTCCCAAGAAGCTCGTCTACAGTACCAGGTAAATATCCCAGAAAGCAAAAAATGGATAAAGAAGCTGTGGCACGTACATGCAATGCAATATGACTCAGCAATGAAATCTGTGTCATCAGGCCCGTAGCGGCATAGTGAGTGGATGCAGGTACGGTGATTCTACGTGAACTACGTCACACAGAAAAAGAAACATCATAAGATATCACTAATACACGGAATATAAACTTGACTACACATGAACTGAATTACAAAACAGAACAGGGTCTCAAATTTAGAAAACCAACTAGTGCTTGCTTATGGGGAAAGGTGCCTTGGGGTGCTGCATAAAACCAGAGACTGAAATTAGCACAGATAACATTCCATAAGCCAAATATGTAATAGACAAGACCTACTCATTGTTCAATGAAATGGACTCAACACCACATATTCAATGCCTAGGAATATACCTGATTAGGAAGAATCTTAAAACCCATGTATTTATAGGTCGCCGTAACAGAATCAAGCGTGTGTACAGCGGCATAAGCGCAGCAATGAAAATCCGATAAATCCCGTTATCAAAATAAATTTCGAAAACAAAACACAAAGACAGTGAAATAGAGAGCAATTCTTAAATAATTCACTCAGGGCATGTGATGCAACCGGGATTTAACACATCTACACCCAGAGCTGGTTGAGACATAAGGCTGGACACTTCAGGCTGATAGCATTGGTGAGTTTCGGTGAGCAAATGCAGACCCTTTGAAGTCATACTGCATGGTACCCATTCCATGGGTCCCAACTCTCCAGGTTCAAGGGATTCTTCCTCCAGCTAAAACATGCATGGTAAACCCAGAGTATCATCCACCGTGTGATTGGGAAACGATTTAAAATGCATCTCAGTTTCTTATCCTGGTCCTCGGGTTCAACATTCCAGATGCTTTACTAACACTCTCCCCGCTTGGAGAGTCAGTGCCTTTAACCTCCTGTTTGGCACAGCTTGCAATTTCTGTGCAAGATGAACAGGAATAGGGAGAACCAATGAGAGACTAGCTGTAGGTGTCTGCACGGGCAAATGTAACGCTCATTGCCCACCAGGAAGAGGAATTAACCAAAGGCTCAGCGTGCCCTGCTGAAAACAGATTAGTGCCTGAAGCAATCCGGCGGTTTTGTGCCCAGCTCACAAGAAAGCGAGTTGAAGAAAGGAGCTCAGGGGCACTGTAATTCACAAACCTGCAGAGTTATAAATGACAGCTATCCTCCAAAAGTATATTGAATTAAGCCTGCGAAGGTGACTTGAAAGTGGGGCAGAAATTCAGGAAAACGATTGCAGGGGGTAGACTGGAATTGCCCTGAAAGCATAAGAAAAGAGGCACAACGTCGACAATGATGCACTTGGCCAATATGGGCGTATGCGTTTTTTCCTGAATATATTCAGGGAAAAACGCATACGCTCTTTTTGGACAACCAAGCAAGCCTGTAAGGAAATCTGCACTACAATGAAGTCTCACTGTCCCCCGGGCAAAAGGGCCATCTGAAAAAAGTGTAAAATCCAGAAAGGTAGGACAGGATATGGAGAACAGGGAGCCTTGTTATGCTGATTGGCAGGATGTAAATTGCCAGCAGCCACCCTGGAGAACTGTATGGTGTTTCCTGAAACACGAAAGAAACAAAGCAACACAGCCTATGGCACTTCCACTTATGGTCCTATAGCTTACGGAAATTAAAATCAAAAACAGACAGCCACCCCAATATTTGGGACGGCTGTGTTCACAAGAAGCTCGTCTACAGTATCAGGTAAATATCTCAGAAAGCAAAAAATGGATAAAGAAGTTGTGGCACGTACGTGCAATGCAGGATCACTCAGCAATGAAATCTGTGTCATCAGGACCGTAGCGGAATAGTGAGTGGATGCAGGTACGGTGATTCTACGTGAACTACGTCACACAGAAAAAGAAACATCATAAGATATCACTAATACACGGAATGTAAACTTGACTACACATGAACTGAATTACAAAACAGAACAGGGTCTCAAATTTAGAAAACCAACTAGTGCTTGCTTATGGGGAAAGGTGCGTTGGGGTGCTACATAAAACCAGAGACTGAAATTAGCACAGATAACTTTCCATAAGCCAAATATGTAATACACGAGACCTACTCCTTGCTCAACGAAATGGACCCAACAGCACATATTCAACGCCTAGGAATATACCTGACTAGGAAGAATCTTAAAACCCATGGATATATATATCTCCGTAATAGAAACAAGCGTGTGTACAGCGGCCGAAACGCAGCAGTGAAAATCCGATAAATCCCATTATCAAAATAAATTTCGAAAACAAAACACAAAGACAGTGAAATAGAGAGGAATTCTTAAATAATTCACTCAGTGCATGTGATGCGACCGGGATTGACCACATCTACACCCAGAGCTGGTTGAGACATAAGGCTGGACACTTCAGGCTGATAGCATTGGTGAGTTTCGGTGAGCAAATGCAGACCCTTTGAAGTCATACTGCATGGTACCCATTCCATGGAACCAACTCTCCAGGTTCAAGGCATTCTTCCTCCAGGTAAAACATGCATGGGAAACCCAGAGTATCGTCCACCATGTGATTGGGAAACGATTTAAAATGCATCTCAGTTTTCGTATCCTGGTCCTCGGCTTCACCATTCCAGATGCCTTACTAACACTCTCCCCGCTTGGAGAGTCAGTGCCTTTAACCTCCTGTTTGGCACAGCTTGCAATTTCTGTGCAAGATGAACAGGAATAGGGAGAACCAATGAGAGACTAGCTGTAGGTCTCTGCACGGGCAAATGTAACGCTCATTTCCCACCATGAAGAGGAATTAAACAAAGGCTCAGCGTGCCCTGCTGAAAAGAGATTAGGGCCTGAAGCAATCCTGCGGTTTTGTGCCCAGCTCACAAGAAAGCGAGTTGAAGAAAGGAGCTCAGGGGCACTGTAATTCACAAACCTGCAGAGTTATAAATGACAGCTATCCTCCAAAAATATATTGAAGTAAGCCTGCGAAGGGGACTTGAAAGCGGGGCAGAATTTCAGGAAAACGATTGCAGTGGTAGACTGGAATTGCCCTGAAAGCATAGGTAAAGAGGCACAACGTCGACAATGATGCACTTGGCCAAAAAGGGCGTATGCGTTTTTTCCTGAATATATTCAGGAAAAAACGCATACGCACTTTTTGGCCAACCAAGCAAGCCTGTAAAGGAAATCTGCACTACAATGATGTCTGACTGCCCGCTGGGCAAAAGGGCCATCTGAAAAAAGTGTAAAATCCAGAAAGGTAGGACAGGATACTTAGAACAGGGAGCCTTGTTATGCTGATTGGCAGGATGTAAATTGCCAGCAGCCACCCTGGAGAAGTGTATGGTGTTTCCTGAAACACGTAAGAAATAAAGCAACACACCCTATGGCAATTGCACTTATGGTCCTATTCCTTAGGGAAATTAAAATCAAAAACAGAGAGCCACCCCAAAGTTTGGGACGGCTGTGTTCCCAAGAAGCTCGTCTACAGTACCAGGTAAATATCCCAGAAAGCAAAAAATGGATAAAGAAGTTGTGGCACGTACGTGCAATGCAGTATCACTCAGCAATGAAATCTGTGTCTTCAGGCCCGTAGCGGCATAGTGAGTGGATGCAGGTACGGTGATTCTACGTGAACTACGTCACACAGAAAAAGAAACATCATAAGATATCACTAATTCACGGAATGTAAACTTGACTACACATGAACTGAATTACAAAACAGAACAGGGTCTCAAATTTAGAAAACCAACAAGTGCTTGCTTATGGGGAAAGGTGCGTTGGGGTGCTGCATAAAACCAGAGACTGAAATTAGCACAGATAACATTCCATAAGCCAAATATGTAATAGACAAGACCTACTCCTTGCTCAACGAAATGGACCCAACACCACATATTCAACGCCTAGGAATATACCTGACTAGGAAGAATCTTAAAACCCATGGATATATATGTCTCCGTAAGAGGATCAAGCGTGTGTACAGCGGCCGAAATGCAGCAGTGAAAATCCGATAAATCCCATTATCAAAATAAATTTCGAAAACAAAACACAAAGACAGTGAAATAGAGAGCAATTCTTAAATAATTCACTCAGGGCATGTGATGCAACCGGGATTGACCACATCTACACCCAGAGCTGGTTGAGACATAAGGCTGGACACTTCAGGCTGAGAGCATTGGTGAGTTTCGGTGAGCAAATGCAGACCCTTTGAAGTCATACTTCATGGTACCAATTCCATGGGTCCCAACTCTCCAGATTCAAGGGATTCTTCCTCCACCTAAAACATGCATGGGAAACCCAGAGTATCGTCCACCGTGTGATTGGGAAACGATTTAAAATGCATCTCAGTTTTCGTATCCTGGTCCTCGGGTTCACCATTCCAGATGCTTTACTAACACTCTCCCCGCTTGGAGAGTCAGTGCCTTTAACCTCCTGTTAGGCACAGCTTGCAATTTCTGTGCAAGATGAACAGGAATAGGGAGACCCAATGAGAGACTAGCTGTAGGTGTCTGCACGGGCAAATGTAACGCTCATTTCCCACCAGGAAGAGGAATTAACCAAAGGCTCAGCGTGCCCTGCCGGAAACAGATTAGGGCCTGAAGCAATCCTGCGGTTTTGTGCCCAGCTCACAAGAAAGCGAGTTGAAGAAAGGAGCTCAGGGGCACTGTAATTCACAAACCTGCAGAGTTATAAATGACAGCTATCCTCCAAAAATATATTGAAGTAAGCCTGCGAAGGGGACTTGAAAGCGGGGCAGAATTTCAGGAAAACGATTGCAGGCGGTAGACTGGAACTGCCCTGAAAGCATAGGAAAAGAGGCACAACGTCGACAATGATGCACTTGGCCAAAAAGGGCATATGCGTTTTTTCCTGAATATATTCAGGAAAAAACGCATACGCCCTTTTTGGCCAACCAAGCAAGCCTGTAAAGGAAATCTGCACTACAATGAAGTCTCACTGCCCCCCGGGCAAGAGGGCCATCTGAAAAAAGTGTAAAATCCAGAAAGGTAGGACAGGATATGGAGAACAGGGAGCCTTGTTATGCTGATTGGCAGGATGTAAATTGCCAACAGCCAACCTGGAGAAGTGTATGGTGTTTCCTGAAACACGTAAGAAATAAAGCAACACAGCCTATGGCAATTTCACTTATGGTCCTATTCCTTAGGGAAATTAAAATCAAAAACAGAGAGCCACCCCAAAGTTTGGGACGGCTGTGTTCCCAAGAAGCTCGTCTACAGTACCAGGTAAATATCCCAGAAAGCAAAAAATGGATAAAGAAATTGTGGCACGTACGTGCAAAACAATATCACTCAACAATGAAATCTGTGTCATCAGGCCCATAACGGCATAGTGAGTGGATGCAGGTACGGTGATTCTACGTGAACTACGTCACACAGAAAAAGAAACATCATAAGATATCACTAATACACGAAATGTAAACTTGACTACACATGAACTGAATTACAAAACAGAACAGGGTCTCAAATTTAGCAAACCAACTAGTGCTTGCTTATGGGGAAAGGTGCGTTGGGGTGCTGCATAAAACCAGAGACTGAAATTAGCACAGATAACATTCCATAAGCCAAATATGTAATAGACCAGACCTACTCCTTGCTCAACGAAATGGACTCAACACCACATATTCAACGCTTAGGAATATACGTGACTAGGAAGAATCTTAAAACCCATGGATATATATGTCTGCGTAAGAGAATCAAGCGTGTGTACAGCGGCCGAAACGCAGCACTGAAAATCCGATAAATCCCATTATCAAAATAAATTTCGAAAACAAAACACAAAGACAGTGAAATAGAGAGCAATTCTTAAATAATTCACCCAGGGCATGTGATGCAACCGGGATTGACCACATCTATACCCAGAGCTGGTTGAGACATAAGGCTGGACACTTCAGGCTGATAGCATTGGTGAGTTTCGGTGAGCAAACGCAGACCCTTTGAAGTCATACTGCATGGTACCCATTCCATGGGTCACAACTCTCCAGGTTCAAGGCATTCTTCCTCCAGCTAAAACATGCATGGGAAACCCAGAGTATCGTCCACCGTGTGATTGGGAAACGATTTAAAATGCATCTCAGATTTCGTATCCTGTTCCTCGGGTTCACCATTCCAGATGCTTTACTAACACTCTCCCCGCTTGGAGAGTCAGTGCCTTTAACCTCCTGTTTGGCACAGCTTGCAATTTCTGTGCAAGATGAACAGGAATAGGGAGAACCAATGAGAGCCTAGATGTAGGTGTCTGCACGGGCAAATGTAACGCTCATTGCCGACCAGGAAGAGGAATTAAACAAAGGCTCAGCGTGCCCTGCTGAAAACAGATTAGGGCCTGAAGCAATCCTGCGGTTTTGTGCCCAGCTCACAAGAAAGCGAGTTGAAGAAAGGAGCTCAGGGGCACTGTAATTCACAAACCTGCAGAGTTATAAATGACAGCTATCCTCCAAAAATATATTGAAGTAAGCCTGCGAAGGGGACTTGAAAGCGGGGCAGAATTTCAGGAATACGATTACAGGGGTAGACTGGAATTGCCCTGAAAGCATAGGAAAAGAGGCAGAACGTCGACAATGATGCACTTGGCCAAAAAGGGCGTATGCGTTTTTTCCTGAATATATTCTGGAAAAAACGCATACGCCCTCTTTGGCCAACCAAGCAAGCCTGTAAAGGTAATCTGCACTACAATGAAGTCTCACTGCCACCCGGGCAAAAGGGCCATCTGAAAAAAGTGTAAAATCCAGAAAGGTAGGACAGGATATGGAGAACAGGGAGCCTTGTTATGCTGATTGGCAGGATGTAAATTGCCAATAGCCACCCTAGAGAAGTGTATGGTGTTTACTGAAACACGTAAGAAATAAAGCAACACAGCCTATGGCAATTGCACTTATGGTCCTATTCCTTAGGGAAATTAAAATCAAAAACAGAGAGCCACCCCAAAGTTTGGGACAGCTGTGTTCCCAAGAAGCTCGTCTACAGTACCAGGTAAATATCCCAAAAAGCAAAAAATGGATAAAGAAGTTGTGGCACGTACGTGCAATGCAGTATCACTCAGCAATGAAATCTCTGTCATCAGGCCCGTAGCGGCATAGTGAGTGGATGCAGGTACGGTGATTCTACGTGAACTACGTCACACAGAAAAAGAAACATCATAAGATATCACTAATACACGGAATGTAAACTTGACTACACATGAACTGAATTACAAAACAGAACAGCGTCCCAAATTTAGAAAACCAACTAGTGCTTGCTTATGGGGAAAGGTGCCTTGGGGTGCTGCATAAAACCAGAGACTGAAATTAGCACAGATAACATTCCATAAGCCAAATATGTAATAGACAAGACCTACTCCTTGCTCAACGAAATGGACTCAACACCACATATTCAACGCCTAGGAATATACCTGACTAGGAAGAATCTTAAAACCCATGGATATATATGTCTCCGTAAGAGAATCAAGCGTGTGTACAGCGGCCGAAACGCCGCAGTGAAAATCCGATAAATCCCATTATCAAAATAAATTTCGAAAACAAAACACAAAGACAGTGAAATAGAGAGGAATTCTTAAATAATTCACTCAGTGCATGTGATGCGACCGGGATTGACCACATCTACACCCAGAGCTGGTTGAGACATAAGGCTGGACACTTCAGGCTGATAGCATTGGTGAGTTTCGGTGAGCAAATGCAGACCCTTTGAAGTCATACTGCATGGTACCCATTCCATGGAACCAACTCTCCAGGTTCAAGGCATTCTTCCTCCAGGTAAAACATGCATGGGAAACCCAGAGTATCGTCCACCATGTGATTGGGAAACGATTTAAAATGCATCTCAGTTTTCGTATCCTGGTCCTCGGCTTCACCATTCCAGATGCCTTACTAACACTCTCCCCGCTTGGAGAGTCAGTGCCTTTAACCTCCTGTTTGGCACAGCTTGCAATTTCTGTGCAAGATGAACAGGAATAGGGAGAACCAATGAGAGACTAGCTGTAGGTCTCTGCACGGGCAAATGTAACGCTCATTTCCCACCATGAAGAGGAATTAAACAAAGGCTCAGCGTGCCCTGCTGAAAAGAGATTAGGGCCTGAAGCAATCCTGCGGTTTTGTGCCCAGCTCACAAGAAAGCGAGTTGAAGAAAGGAGCTCAGGGGCACTGTAATTCACAAACCTGCAGAGTTATAAATGACAGCTATCCTCCAAAAATATATTGAAGTAAGCCTGCGAAGGGGACTTGAAAGCGGGGCAGAATTTCAGGAAAACGATTGCAGTGGTAGACTGGAATTGCCCTGAAAGCATAGGTAAAGAGGCACAACGTCGACAATGATGCACTTGGCCAAAAAGGGCGTATGCGTTTTTTCCTGAATATATTCAGGAAAAAACGCATACGCACTTTTTGGCCAACCAAGCAAGCCTGTAAAGGAAATCTGCACTACAATGATGTCTGACTGCCCGCTGGGCAAAAGGGCCATCTGAAAAAAGTGTAAAATCCAGAAAGGTAGGACAGGATACGGAGAACAGGGAGCCTTGTTATGCTGATTGGCAGGATGTAAATTGCCAGCAGCCACCCTGGAGAAGTGTATGGTGTTTCCTGAAACACGTAAGAAATAAAGCAACACACCCTATGGCAATTGCACTTATGGTCCTATTCCTTAGGGAAATTAAAATCAAAAACAGAGAGCCACCCCAAAGTTTGGGACGGCTGTGTTCCCAAGAAGCTCGTCTACAGTACCAGGTAAATATCCCAGAAAGCAAAAAATGGATAAAGAAGTTGTGGCACGTACGTGCAATGCAGTATCACTCAGCAATGAAATCTGTGTCTTCAGGCCCGTAGCGGCATAGTGAGTGGATGCAGGTACGGTGATTCTACGTGAACTACGTCACACAGAAAAAGAAACATCATAAGATATCACTAATTCACGGAATGTAAACTTGACTACACATGAACTGAATTACAAAACAGAACAGGGTCTCAAATTTAGAAAACCAACAAGTGCTTGCTTATGGGGAAAGGTGCGTTGGGGTGCTGCATAAAACCAGAGACTGAAATTAGCACAGATAACATTCCATAAGCCAAATATGTAATAGACAAGACCTACTCCTTGCTCAACGAAATGGACCCAACACCACATATTCAACGCCTAGGAATATACCTGACTAGGAAGAATCTTAAAACCCATGGATATATATGTCTCCGTAAGAGGATCAAGCGTGTGTACAGCGGCCGAAATGCAGCAGTGAAAATCCGATAAATCCCATTATCAAAATAAATTTCGAAAACAAAACACAAAGACAGTGAAATAGAGAGCAATTCTTAAATAATTCACTCAGGGCATGTGATGCAACCGGGATTGACCACATCTACACCCAGAGCTGGTTGAGACATAAGGCTGGACACTTCAGGCTGAGAGCATTGGTGAGTTTCGGTGAGCAAATGCAGACCCTTTGAAGTCATACTTCATGGTACCAATTCCATGGGTCCCAACTCTCCAGATTCAAGGGATTCTTCCTCCACCTAAAACATGCATGGGAAACCCAGAGTATCGTCCACCGTGTGATTGGGAAACGATTTAAAATGCATCTCAGTTTTCGTATCCTGGTCCTCGGGTTCACCATTCCAGATGCTTTACTAACACTCTCCCCGCTTGGAGAGTCAGTGCCTTTAACCTCCTGTTAGGCACAGCTTGCAATTTCTGTGCAAGATGAACAGGAATAGGGAGACCCAATGAGAGACTAGCTGTAGGTGTCTGCACGGGCAAATGTAACGCTCATTTCCCACCAGGAAGAGGAATTAACCAAAGGCTCAGCGTGCCCTGCCGGAAACAGATTAGGGCCTGAAGCAATCCTGCGGTTTTGTGCCCAGCTCACAAGAAAGCGAGTTGAAGAAAGGAGCTCAGGGGCACTGTAATTCACAAACCTGCAGAGTTATAAATGACAGCTATCCTCCAAAAATATATTGAAGTAAGCCTGCGAAGGGGACTTGAAAGCGGGGCAGAATTTCAGGAAAACGATTGCAGGCGGTAGACTGGAACTGCCCTGAAAGCATAGGAAAAGAGGCACAACGTCGACAATGATGCACTTGGCCAAAAAGGGCATATGCGTTTTTTCCTGAATATATTCAGGAAAAAACGCATACGCCCTTTTTGGCCAACCAAGCAAGCCTGTAAAGGAAATCTGCACTACAATGAAGTCTCACTGCCCCCCCGGCAAGAGGGCCATCTGAAAAAAGTGTAAAATCCAGAAAGGTAGGACAGGATATGGAGAACAGGGAGCCTTGTTATGCTGATTGGCAGGATGTAAATTGCCAACAGCCAACCTGGAGAAGTGTATGGTGTTTCCTGAAACACGTAAGAAATAAAGCAACACAGCCTATGGCAATTTCACTTATGGTCCTATTCCTTAGGGAAATTAAAATCAAAAACAGAGAGCCACCCCAAAGTTTGGGACGGCTGTGTTCCCAAGAAGCTCGTCTACAGTACCAGGTAAATATCCCAGAAAGCAAAAAATGGATAAAGAAATTGTGGCACGTACGTGCAAAACAATATCACTCAACAATGAAATCTGTGTCATCAGGCCCATAACGGCATAGTGAGTGGATGCAGGTACGGTGATTCTACGTGAACTACGTCACACAGAAAAAGAAACATCATAAGATATCACTAATACACGAAATGTAAACTTGACTACACATGAACTGAATTACAAAACAGAACAGGGTCTCAAATTTAGCAAACCAACTAGTGCTTGCTTATGGGGAAAGGTGCGTTGGGGTGCTGCATAAAACCAGAGACTGAAATTAGCACAGATAACATTCCATAAGCCAAATATGTAATAGACCAGACCTACTCCTTGCTCAACGAAATGGACTCAACACCACATATTCAACGCTTAGGAATATACGTGACTAGGAAGAATCTTAAAACCCATGGATATATATGTCTGCGTAAGAGAATCAAGCGTGTGTACAGCGGCCGAAACGCAGCACTGAAAATCCGATAAATCCCATTATCAAAATAAATTTCGAAAACAAAACACAAAGACAGTGAAATAGAGAGCAATTCTTAAATAATTCACCCAGGGCATGTGATGCAACCGGGATTGACCACATCTATACCCAGAGCTGGTTGAGACATAAGGCTGGACACTTCAGGCTGATAGCATTGGTGAGTTTCGGTGAGCAAACGCAGACCCTTTGAAGTCATACTGCATGGTACCCATTCCATGGGTCACAACTCTCCAGGTTCAAGGCATTCTTCCTCCAGCTAAAACATGCATGGGAAACCCAGAGTATCGTCCACCGTGTGATTGGGAAACGATTTAAAATGCATCTCAGATTTCGTATCCTGTTCCTCGGGTTCACCATTCCAGATGCTTTACTAACACTCTCCCCGCTTGGAGAGTCAGTGCCTTTAACCTCCTGTTTGGCACAGCTTGCAATTTCTGTGCAAGATGAACAGGAATAGGGAGAACAAATGAGAGCCTAGATGTAGGTGTCTGCACGGGCAAATGTAACGCTCATTGCCCACCAGGAAGAGGAATTAAACAAAGGCTCAGCATGCCCTGCTGAAAACAGATTAGGGCCTGAAGCAATCCTGCGGTTTTGTGCCCAGCTCACAAGAAAGCGAGTTGAAGAAAGGAGCTCAGGGGCACTGTAATTCACAAACCTGCAGAGTTATAAATGACAGCTATCCTCCAAAAATATATTGAAGTAAGCCTGCGAAGGGGACTTGAAAGCGGGGCAGAATTTCAGGAATACGATTGCAGGGGTAGACTGGAATTGCCCTGAAAGCATAGGAAAAGAGGCAGAACGTCGACAATGATGCACTTGGCCAAAAAGGGCGTATGCGTTTTTTCCTGAATATATTCTGGAAAAAACGCATACGCCCTCTTTGGCCAACCAAGCAAGCCTGTAAAGGTAATCTGCACTACAATGAAGTCTCACTGCCACCCGGGCAAAAGGGCCATCTGAAAAAAGTGTAAAATCCAGAAAGGTAGGACAGGATATGGAGAACAGGGAGCCTTGTTATGCTGATTGGCAGGATGTAAATTGCCAATAGCCACCCTAGAGAAGTGTATGGTGTTTACTGAAACACGTAAGAAATAAAGCAACACAGCCTATGGCAATTGCACTTATGGTCCTATTCCTTAGGGAAATTAAAATCAAAAACAGAGAGCCACCCCAAAGTTTGGGACAGCTGTGTTCCCAAGAAGCTCGTCTACAGTACCAGGTAAATATCCCAAAAAGCAAAAAATGGATAAAGAAGTTGTGGCACGTACGTGCAATGCAGTATCACTCAGCAATGAAATCTCTGTCATCAGGCCCGTAGCGGCATAGTGAGTGGATGCAGGTACGGTGATTCTACGTGAACTACGTCACACAGAAAAAGAAACATCATAAGATATCACTAATACACGGAATGTAAACTTGACTACACATGAACTGAATTACAAAACAGAACAGCGTCCCAAATTTAGAAAACCAACTAGTGCTTGCTTATGGGGAAAGGTGCCTTGGGGTGCTGCATAAAACCAGAGACTGAAATTAGCACAGATAACATTCCATAAGCCAAATATGTAATAGACAAGACCTACTCCTTGCTCAACGAAATGGACTCAACACCACATATTCAACGCCTAGGAATATACCTGACTAGGAAGAATCTTAAAACCCATGGATATATATGTCTCCGTAAGAGAATCAAGCGTGTGTACAGCGGCCGAAACGCCGCAGTGAAAATCCGATAAATCCCATTATCAAAATAAATTTCGAAAACAAAACACTAAGACAGTGAAATAGAGAGCAATTCTTAAATAATTCACTCAGGGCATGTGATGCAACCGGGATGGACCACATCTACATCCAGAGCTGGTTGAGACATAAGGCTGGACACTTCAGGCTGATAGCATTGGTGAGTTTCGTTGAGCAAATGCAGACCCTTTGAAGTCATACTGCATGGTACCCATTCCATGGGTCCCAACTCTCCAGGTTCAAGGGATTCTTCCTCCAGCTAAATCATGCATGGGAAACCCAGAGTATCGTCCACCGTGTGATTTGGAAATGATTTAAAATGCATCTCAGTTTTCGTATCCTGGTCCTCGGGTTCACCATTCCAGATGCTTTACTAACACTCTACCCGCTTGGAGAGTCAGTGCCTTTAACCTCCTCTTTGGCACAGCTTGCAATTTCTGTGCAAGATGAACAGGAATAGGGAGAACCAATGAGAGACTAGCAGTAGGTGTCTGCACGGGTAAATGTAACGCTCATTGCCCGCCAGGAAGAGGAATGAAACAAAGGCTCAGTGTGCCCTGCTGGAAACAGATTAGGGCCTGAAGCAATCCTGCGGTTTTGTGCCCAGCTCACAAGAAAGCGAGTTGAAGAAAGGAGCTCAGGGGCACTGTAATTCACAAACCTGCAGAGTTATAAATGACAGCGATCCTCCAAAAATACATTGAGGTAAGCCTGCGAAGGGGACATGAAAGCGGGGCAGAATTTCAGGAAAACGATTACAGGGGGTAGACTGGAATTGCCCTGAAAGCATAGGAAAAGAGGCACAACGTCGACAATGATGCACTTGGCCAAAAAGGGCGTATGCGTTTTTTCCTGAATATATTCAGGAAAAAACGCATACGCCCTTTTTGGCCAACCAAGCAAGCCTGTAAAGGAAATCTGCACTACAATGAAATCTCACTGCCCCCCCGGGCAAAAGGGCCATCTGAAAAAAGTGTAAAATCCAGAAAGGTAGGACAGGATATGGAGAACAGGGAGCCTTGTTATGCTGATTGGCAGGATGTAAATGGCCAGCAGCCACCCTGGAGAAGTGTATGGTGTTTCCTGAAACACGTAAGAAATAAAGCAACACAGCCTATGGCAATTGCACTTATGGTCCTATTGCTTAGGGAAATTAAAATCAAAAACAGAGAGCTACCCCAAAATTTGGGACGGCTGTGTTCCCAATAAGCTCGTCTACAGTACCAGGTAAATATCCCAGAAAGCAAAAAATGGATAAAGAAGCTGTGGCACGTACATGCAATGCAATATGACTCAGCAATGAAATCTGTGTCATCAGGCCCGTAGCGGCATAGTGAGTGGATGCAGGTACGGTGATTCTACGTGAACTACGTCACACAGAAAAAGAAACATCATAAGATATCACTAATACACGGAATGTAAACTTGACTACACATGAACTGAATTACAAAACAGAACAGGGTCTCAAATTTAGAAAACCAACTAGTGCTTGCTTATGGGGAAAGGTGCCTTGGGGTGCTGCATAAAACCAGAGACTGAAATTAGCACAGATAACATTCCATAAGCCAAATATGTAATAGACAAGACCTACTCATTGTTCAATGAAATGGACTCAACACCACATATTCAATGCCTAGGAATATAGCTGATTAGGAAGAATCTTAAAACACATGTATTTATAGGTCTCCGTAACAGAATCAAGCGTGTGTACAGCGGCATAAGCGCAGCAATGAAAATCCGATAAATCCCATTATCAAAATAAATTTCGAAAACAAAACACAAAGACAGTGAAATAGAGAGCAATTCTTAAATAATTCACTCAGGGCATGTGATGCAACCGGGATTTAACACATCTACACCCAGAGCTGGTTGAGACATAAGGCTGGACACTTCAGGCTGATAGCATTGGTGAGTTTCGGTGAGCAAATGCAGACCCTTTGAAGTCATACTGCATGGTATCCATTCCATGGGTCCCAAATCTCCAGGTTCAAGGCATTCTTCCTCCAGCTAATACATGCATGGGAAACCCAGAGTATCATCCACCGTGTGATTGGGAAACGATTTAAAATGCATCTCAGTTTTCGTATCCTGGTCCTCGGGTTCACCTTTCCAGATGCTTTACTAACACTCTCCCTGCTTGGAGAGTCAGTGCCTTTAACCTCCTGTTTGGCACAGCTTGCAATTTCTGTGCAAGATGAACAGGACTAGGGAGAACCAATGAGAGAGTAGCTGTAGGTGTCTGCACAGGCAAATGTAACGCTCATTTCCCACCAGGAAGAGGAATTAACCAAAGGCTCAGCATGCCCTGCCGGAAACAGATTAGGGCCTGAAGCAATCCTGCGGTTTTGTGCCCAGCTCACAAGAAAGCGAGTTGAAGAAAGGAGCTCAGGGGCACTGTAATTCACAAACCTGCAGAGTTATAAATGACAGCTATCCTCCAAAAATATATTGAAGTAAGCCTGCGAAGGGGACTTGAAAGCGGGGCAGAATTTCAGGAAAACGACTGCAGGGGGTAGACTGGAATTGCCCTGAAAGCATAGGAAAAGAGGCACAACGTCGACAATGATGCACTTGGCCAAAAAGGGCGTATGCGTTTTTTCCTGAATATATTCAGGAAAAAACGCATATGCACTTTTTGGCCAACCAAGCAAGCCTGTAAAGGAAATCTGCACTACAATGAAGTCTCACTGCCCCCCGGGCAAAAGGGGCATCTGAAAAAAGTGTAAAATCCAGAAAGGTAGGACAGGATATGGAGAACAGGGAGCCTTGTTATGCTGATTGGCAGGATGTAAATTGCCAGCAGTCACCCTGGAGAAGTGTATGGTGTTTCCTGAAACACGTAAGAAACAAAGTAACACAGCCTATTGCACTTCCACTTATGGTCCTATAGCTTACGGAAATTAAAATCAAAAACAGACAGCCACCCCAAAATTTGGGACGGCTGTGTTCACAAGAAGCTCGTCTACAGTATCAGGTAAATATCCCAGAAAGCAAAAAATGGATAAAGAAGTTGTGGCACGTACTTACAATGCAGTATCACTCAGCAATGAAATCTGTGTCATCAGGTCCGTAGCGGCATAGTGAGTGGATGCAGGTACGGTGATTCTACGTGAACTACGTCACACAGAAAAAGAAACATCATAAGATATCACTAATACACGGAATGTAAACTTGACTACACATTAACTGAATTACAAAACAGAACAGGGTCTCAAATTTAGAAAACCAACTAGTGCTTGCTTATGGGGAAAGGTGCCTTGGGGTGCTGCATAAAACCAGAGACTGAAATTAGCACAGATAACATTCCATAAGACAAATATATAATAGACAAGACCTACTCCTTGCTCAACGAAATGGACTCAACACCACATATTCAACGCCTAGGAATATACCTGACTAGGAAGAATCTTAAAACCCATGGATATATATGTCTGCGTAAGAGAATCAAGCGTGTGTACAGCGGCCGAAACGCCGCAGTGAAAATCCGATAAATCCCATTATCAAAATAAATTTCGAAAACAAAACACTAAGACAGTGAAATAGAGAGCAATTCTTAAATAATTCACTCAGGGCATGTGATGCAACCGGGATGGACCACATCTACATCCAGAGCTGGTTGAGACATAAGGCTGGACACTTCAGGCTGATAGCATTGGTGAGTTTCGTTGAGCAAATGCAGACCCTTTGAAGTCATACTGCATGGTACCCATTCCATGGGTCCCAACTCTCCAGGTTCAAGGGATTCTTCCTCCAGCTAAAACATGCATGGGAAACCCAGAGTATCGTCCACCGTGTGATTTGGAAATGATTTAAAATGCATCTCAGTTTTCGTATCCTGGTCCTCGGGTTCACCATTCCAGATGCTTTACTAACACTCTACCCGCTTGGAGAGTCAGTGCCTTTAACCTCCTCTTTGGCACAGCTTGCAATTTCTGTGCAAGATGAACAGGAATAGGGAGAACCAATGAGAGACTAGCTGTAGGTGTCTGCACGGGCAAATGTAACGCTCATTGCCCGCCAGGAAGAGGAATGAAACAAAGGCTCAGTGTGCCCTGCTGGAAACAGATTAGGGCCTGAAGCAATCCTGCGGTTTTGTGCCCAGCTCACAAGAAAGCGAGTTGAAGAAAGGAGCTCAGGGGCACTGTAATTCACAAACCTGCAGAGTTATAAATGACAGCGATCCTCCAAAAATACATTGAGGTAAGCCTGCGAAGGGGACATGAAAGCGGGGCAGAATTTCAGGAAAACGATTACAGGGGGTAGACTGGAATTGCCCTGAAAGCATAGGAAAAGAGGCACAACGTCGAGAATGATGCACTTGGCCAAAAAGGGCGTATGCGTTTTTTCCTGAATATATTCAGGAAAAAACGCATATGCACTTTTTGGCCAACCAAGCAAGCCTGTAAAGGAAATCTGCACTACAATGAAGTCTCACTGCCCCCCGGGCAAAAGGGGCATCTGAAAAAAGTGTAAAATCCAGAAAGGTAGGACAGGATATGGAGAACAGGGAGCCTTGTTATGCTGATTGGCAGGATGTAAATTGCCAGCAGTCACCCTGGAGAAGTGTATGGTGTTTCCTGAAACACGTAAGAAACAAAGTAACACAGCCTATGGCACTTCCACTTATGGTCCTATAGCTTACAGAAATTAAAATCAAAAACAGACAGCCACCCCAAAATTTGGGACGGCTGTGTTCACAAGAAGCTCGTCTACAGTATCAGGTAAATATCCCAGAAAGCAAAAAATGGATAAAGAAGTTGTGGCACGTACGTACAATGGAATATCACTCAGCAATTAAATCTGTGTCATCAGGCCTGTAGCGGCATAGTGAGTGGATGCAGGTACGGTGATTCTACGTGAGCTACATCACACAGAAATAGAAACATCATAAGATATCACTAATACACGGAATGTAAACTTGACTACACATGAACTGAATTACAAAACAGAACAGGGTCTCAAATTTAGAAAACCAACCAGTGCTTGCTTATGGGGAAAGGTGCGTTGGGGTGCTGCATAAAACCAGAGACTGAAATTAGCACAGATAACTTTCCATAAGCCAAATATGTAATAGACAAGACCTACTCCTTGCTCAAAGAAATGGACCCAACACCATATGTTCAACGCCTACGAATATACCTGACTAGGAAGAATTTTAAAACCCATGGATATATATTTCTCCATAAGAGAATCAAGCGTGTGTACAGCGGCCGAAACGCAGCAGTGAAAATCCGATAAATCCCATTATCAAAATAAATTTCAAAAACAAAACAGAAAGACAGTGAAATAGAGAGCAATTCTTAAATAATTCACTCAGGGCATGTGATGCAACCGGGATTGGCCAAATCTACACCCAGAGCTGGTTGAGACATAAGGCTGGACACTTCAGGCTGATAGCATTGGTGAGTTTCGGTGAGCAAATGCAGACCCTTTGAAGTCATACTGCATGGTACCCATTCAATGGGTCCCAAATCTCCAGGTTCAAGGCATTCTTCCTCCAGCTAATACATGCATGGGAAACCCAGAGTATCATCCACCGTGAGATTGGGAAACGATTTAAAATGCATCTCAGTTTTCGTATCCTGGTCCTCGTGTTCACCATTCCAGATGCTTTACTAACACTCTCCCTGCTTGGAGAGTCAGTGCCTTTAACCTCCTGTTTGGCACAGCTTGCAATTTCTGTGCAAGATGAACAGGACTAGGGAGAACCAATGAGACACTAGCTGTAGGTGTCTGCACGGGCAAATGTAACGCTCATTTCCCACCAGGAAGAGGAATTAACCAAAGGCTCAGCATGCCCTGCTGGAAGCAGATTACGGCCTGAAGCAATCCTGCAGTTTTGTGCACAGCTCACAAGAAAGCCAGTTGAAGAAAGGAGCTCAGGGGCACTGTAATTCACAAACCTGCAGAGTTATAAATGATAGCTATCCTCCAAAAATATATTGAAGTAAGCCTGCGAAGGGGACTTGAAAGCGGGGCAGAAATTCAGGAAAACGATTGCAGGGGGTAGACTGGAATTGCCCTGAAAGCATAGGAAAAGAGGCACAACGTCGACAATGATGCACTTGGCCAAAAAGGGCGTATGCGTTTTTTCCTGAATATATTCAGGAAAAAACGCATATGCACTTTTTGGCCAACCAAGCAAGCCTGTAAAGGAAATCTGCACTACAATGAAATCTCACTGCCCCCCCGGGCAAAAGGGCCATCTGTAAAAAGTGTAAAATCCAGAAATGTAGGACAGGATATGGAGAACAAGGAGCCTTGTTATGCTGATTGGCAGGAGGTAAATTGTGAACAGCCACCCTGGAGAAGTGTATGGTGTTTCCTGAAACACGTAAGAAAAAAAGCAACACAGCCTATGGCAATTGCACTTATGGTCCTATTGTTTGGGAAATTAAAATCAAGAAGAGAGAGCCACCCCAAAGTTTGGGACAGCTGTGTTCCCAAGAAGCTCGTCTACAGTACCAGGTAAATATCCCAGAAAGCAAAAAATGGATAAAGAAGTTGTGGCACGTACGTGCAATGCAATATCACTCAGCAATGAAATCTGTGTCATCAGGCCCGTAGCGGCATAGTGAGTGGATGCAGGTACGGTGACTCTACGTGAACTACCTCACACAGAAAAAGAAACATCATAAGATATCACTAATACATGGAATGTAAACGTGACTACACATGAACTGAATTACAAAACAGAACAGGGTCTCAAATTTAGAAAACCAACTAGTGCTTGCTTATGGGGAAAGGTGCCTTGGGGTGCTGCATAAAACCAGAGACTGAAATTAGCACAGATAACTTTCCATAAGCCAAATATGTAATAGACAATACCTACTACTTGCTCAACGAAATGGAACCAACACCACATATTAAATGCCTAGGAATATACCAGACTAGGAAGAATCATAATACCCATGGATATATATGTCTCCGTAAGAGAATCAAGCATGTGTACAGTGGCCGAAACGCAGAAGTGAAAATCGGATAAATCCCATTATCAAATTAATTTCGAAAACAAAACACAAAGACAGTGAAATAGAGAGCAATTCTTAAATAATTCGCTCAGGGCATGTGATGCAACCGGGATTGACCACATCTACACCCAGAGCTGGTTGAGACATAAGGCTGGACACTTCAGTCTGATAGCATTGGTTAGTTTCGGGGAGCAAATGCAGTCCCCTTGAAGTCATACTGCATGGTACCCATTCCATGGGTCCCAACTCTCCAGGTTTAAGTGATTCTTCCTCCAGCTAAAACATGCATGGGAAACCCAGAGTATCGTCCACCGTGTGATTGGGAAACGATTGAAAATGCATCTCAGTTTTCGTATCCTGGTCCTCGGGTTCACCATTCCAGATGCTTTACTAACACTCTCCCCGCTTGGAGAGTCAGTGCCTTTAACCTCCTGTTTGGCACAGCTTGCAATTTCTGTGCAAGATGAACAAGAATAGGGAGAACCAATGAGAGACTAGCTGTAGGTGTCTGCACGGGCAAATGTAACGCGCATTTCCCACCAGGAAGAGGAATTAACCAAAGGCTCAGCCTGCCCTGCTGGAAACAGATTAGTGCCTGAAGCAATCCTGCGGTTTTGTGCCCAGCTCACAAGAAAGCGTGTTGAAGAAAGGAGCTCAGGGGCACTGTAATTCACAAACCTGCAGAGTTATAAATGACAGCTATCCTCCAAACGTATATTGAAGTAAACCTGCGAAGGTGACTTGAAAGTGGGGCAGAATTTCAGGAAAACGATTGCAGATGGTAGACTGGAATTGCCCTGAAAGCATAGGAAAAGAGGCACAACATCGTCAATGATGCACTTGGCCACAAAGGGGGTATGCGTTTTTTCCTGAACATATTCAGGAAAAAACTCATACGCCCTTTTTGGCCAACCAAGCAAGCCTGTAAGGAAATCTGCACTACAATGAAGTCTCACCGTCCCCCGGGCAAAAGGGCCATCTGAAAAAAGTGTAAAATCCAGAAAGGTAGGACAGGATATGGAGAACAGGGAGCCTTGTTATGCTGATTGGCAGGATGTAAATTGCCAGCAGCCACCCTGGAGAACTGTATGGTGTTTCCTGAAACACGTAAGAAACAAAGCAACACAGCCTATGTCACTTCCACTTATGGTCCTATAGCTTACGGAAATTAAAATCAAAAACAGACAGCCACCGCAATATTTGGGACGGCTGTGTTCACAATCACCTCGTCTACAGTATCAGGTAAATATCCGAGAAAGCAAAAAATGGATAAAGAAGTTGTGGCACGTACGTACAATGCAATATCACTCAGCAATGAAATCTGTGTCATCAGGCCCGTAGCGGCATAGTGAGTGGATGCAGGTACGGTGATTCTACGTGAACTACGTCACACAGAAAAAGAAACATCATAAGATATCACTAATACACGGAATGTAAACTTGACTACACATGAACTGAATTACAAAACAGAACAGGGTCTCAAATTTAGAAAACCAACTAGTGCTTGCTTATGGGGAAAGGTGCCTTGGTGTGCTGCATAAAACCAGAGACTGAAATTAGCACAGATAACATTCCATAAGCCAAATATGTAATAGACAAGACCTACTCCTTGCTCAACGCAATGGACTCAACACCACATATTCAACGCCTAGGAATATACCTGACTAGGAAGAATCTTAAAACCCATGGATTTATATGTCTCCGTAAGAGAATCAAGCGTGTGTACAGCGGCATAAACGCAGCAGTGAAAATCCGATAAATCCCATTATCAAAATAAATTTCAAAAACAAAACACAAAGACAGTGAAATAGAGAGCAATTCTTAAAGAATTCAGTCAGGGCATGTGATGCAACCGGGATTTAACACATCTTCACCCAGAGCTGGTTGAGACATAAGGCTGGACACTTCAGGCTGATAGCATTGGTGAGTTTCGGTGAGCAAATGCAGACCCTTTGAAGTTATACTGCATGGTACCCATTCCATGGGTCCCAACTCTCCAGGTTCAAGGGATTCTTCCTCCAGCTAAAACATGCATGGGAAACACAGAGTATCGTCCACCGTGTGATTGGGAAACGATTTAAAATGCATCTCAGTTTTCGTATCCTGGTCCTCGGGTTCACCATTCTAGACGCTTTACTAACACTCTCCCCAGTTGGAGAGTCAGTGCCTTTAACCTCCTGTTTGGCACAGCTTGCAATTTCTGTGCAAGATGAACAGGAATAGGGAGAACCAATGAGAGAGTAGCTGTAGGTGTCTGCACGGGCAAATGTAACGCTCATTTCCCACCAGGAAGAGGAATTAACCAAAGGCTCAGCATGCCCTGCCGGAAACAGATTAGGGCCTGAAGCAATCCTGCGGTTTTGTGCCCAGCTCACAAGAAAGCGAGTTGAAGAAAGGAGCTCAGGGGCACTGTAATTCACAAACCTGCAGAGTTATAAATGACAGCTATCCTCCAAAAATATATTGAAGTAAGCCTGCGAAGGGGACTTGAAATCGGGGCAGAATTTCAGGAAAACGATTGCAGGGGGTAGACTGGAATTGCCCTGAAAGCATAGGAAAAGAGGCAGAAGGTCGACAATGATGCACTTGGCCAAAAAGGGCGTATGCGTTTTTTCCTGAATATATTCAGGAAAAAACGCATACGCCCTTTTTGGCCAACCAAGCAAGCCTGTAAAGAAATCTCCACTACAATGAAGTCTCACTGCCCCCCGGGCAAAAGGGCCATCTGAAATAAGTGTAAAATCCAGAAAGGTAGGACAGGATATGGAGAACAGGGAGCCTTGTTATGCTGATTGGCAGGATGTAAATTGCCAGCAACCACCCTGGAGAAGTGTATGGTGTTTCCTGAAACACGTAAGAAACAAAGCAACACAGCTTATGGCACTTCCACTTATGGTCCTATAGCTTACGGAAATTAAAATCAAAAACAGACAGCCACCCCAATATTTGGGACGGCTGTGTTCACAAGAAGTTCGTCTACAGTATCAGGTGAATATCCCAGAAAGCAAAAAATGGATAAAGAAGTTGTGGCACGTACGTGCAATGCAGTATCACTCAGCAATGAAATCTGTGTCATCAGGCCCGTAGCGGCATAGTGAGTGGATGCAGGTACGGTGATTCTACGTGAACTACGTCACACAGAAAAAGAAACATCATAAGATATCACTAATACAAGGAATGTAAACTTGACTACACATGAACTGAATTACAAAACAGAACAGGGTCTCAAATTTAGAAAACCAACTAGTGCTTGCTTATGGGGAAAGGTGCCTTGGGGTGCTGCATAAAACCAGAGACTGAAATTAGCACAGATAACATTCCATAAGCCAAATATATAATAGACAACACCTACTCCTTGCTCAACGAAATGGACCCAACACCACATATTCAACGCCTAGGAATATACCTGACTAGGAAGAATCTTAAAACCCATGGATATATATGTCTCCTTAAGAGAATCAAGCGTGTGTACAGCGGCCGAAACGCAGCAGTGAAAATCCGATAAATCCCATTATCAAAATAAATTTCGAAAACAAAACACAAAGACAGTGAAATAGAGAGCAATTCTTAAATAATTCACTCAGGGCATGTGATGCAACCGGGATTGACCACATCTACACCCAGAGCTGGTTGAGACATAAGGCTGGACACTTCAGGCTGATAGCATTGGTGAGTTTCGTTGAGCAAATGCAGACCCTTTGAAGTCATACTGCATGGTACCCATTCCATGGGTCCCAACTCTCCAGGTTCAAGGGATTCTTCCTCCAGCTAAAACATGCATGGGAAACCCACAGTATGGTCCACCGTGTGATTGGGAAACGATTTAAAATGCATCTCAGTTTTCGTATCCTGGTCCTCGGGTTCACCATTCCAGATGCTTTACTAACACACTCCCTGCTTGGAGAGTCAGTGCCTTTAACCTCCTGTTTGGCACAGCTTGCAATTTCTGTGCAAGATGAACAGGAATAGGGAGAACCAATGAGAGACTAGCTGTAGGTCTCTGCACGGGCAAATGTAACGCTCATTTCCCACCAGGAAGAGGAATTAACCAAAGGCTCAGCATGCCCTGCCGGAAACAGATTAGGACCTATAGCAATCCTGCGGTTTTGTGCCCAGGTCAAAAGAAAGCGAGTTGAAGAAAGGAGCTCAGGGGCACTGTAATTCACAAACCTGCAGAGTTATAAATGACAGCTATCCTCCAAAAATATATTGAAGTAAGCCTGCGAAGGGGACTTGAAAGCGGGGCAGAATTTCAGGAAAACGATTGCAGGGGGTAGACTGGAATTGCCCTGAAAGCATAGGAAAAGAGGCAGAACGTCGACAATGATGCACTTGGCCAAAAAGGGCGTATGCGTTTTTTCCTGAATATATTCAGGAAAAAACGCATACGCCCTTTTTGGCCAACCAAGCAAGCCTGTAAAGGAAATCTGCACTACAATGAAGTCTCACTGCCCCCCGGGCAAAAGGGCCATCTGAAAAAAGTGTAAAATCCAGAAAGTTAGGACAGGATATGGAGAACAGGGAGCCTTGTTATGCTGATTGGCAGGATGTAAATTGCCAGCAGCCACCCTGGAGAAGTGTATGGTGTTTCCTGAAACACGTAAGAAACAAAGAAACACAGCCTATGGCACTTCCACTTATGGTCCTATATCTTACGGAAATTAAAATCAAGAACAGATAGCCACCCCAATATTTGGGACGGCTGTGTTCAGAAGAAGATCGTCTACAGTATCAGGTAACTATCCCAGAAAGCAAAAAATGGATAAAGAAGTTGTGGCACGTACGTGCAATGCAGTATCACTCAGCAATGAAATCTGTGTCATCAGGCCCGTAGCGGCATAGTGAGTGGATGCAGGTACGGTGATTCTACGTGAACTACGTCACACAGAAAAAGAAACATCATAAGATATCACTAATACAAGGAATGTAAACTTGACTACACATGAACTGAATTACAAAACAGAACAGGGTCTCAAATTTAGAAAACCAACTAGTGCTTGCTTATGGGGAAAGGTGCCTTGGGGTGCTGCATACAACCAGAGACTGAAATTAGCACAGATAACATTCCATAAGCCAAATATATAATAGACAAGACCTACTCCTTGCTCAACGAAATGGACCCAACACCACATATTCAACGCCTAGGAATATACCTGACTAGGAAGAATCTTAAAACCCATGGATATATAGGTCTCCGTAAGAGAATCAAGCGTGTGTACAGCGGCCGAAACGCAGCAGTGAAAATCCGATAAATCCCATTATCAAAATAAATTTCGAAAACAAAACACAAAGACAGTGAAATAGAGAGCAATTCTTAAATAATTCACTCAGGGCATGTGATGCAACCGGGATTGACCACATCTACACCCAGAGCTGGTTGAGACATAAGGCTGGACACTTCAGGCTGATAGCATTGGTGAGTTTCGTTGAGCAAATGCAGACCCTTTGAAATCATACTGCATGGTACCCATTCCATGGGTCCCAACACTCCAGGTTCAAGGGATTCTTCCTCCAGCTAAAACATGCATGGGAAACCCAGAGTATCGTCCACCATGTGATTGGGAAACGATTTAAAATGCATCTCAGTTTTCGTATCCTGGTCCTCGGGTTCACCATTCCAGATGCTTTACTAACACTCTCCCCGCTTGGAGAGTCAGTGCCTTTAACCTCCTCTTTGGCACAGCTTGCAATTTCTGTGCAAGGTGAACAGGAATAGGGAGAACCATTGAGAGACTATTTGTAGGTGTCTGCACGGGCAAATGTAACGGTCATTTCCCACCAGGAAGAGGAATTAACCAAAGGCTCAGCATGCCCGGCCGGAAACAGATTAGGGCCTGAAGCAATACTGCGGTTTTGTGCCCAGCTCACAAGAAAGCGAGTTCAAGAAAGGAGCTCAGGGGCACTGTAATTCACAAACCTGCAGAGTTATAAATGACAGCTATCCTCCAAAAATATATTGAAGTAAGCCTGCGAAGGGGACTTGAAAGCGGGGCAGAATTTCAGGAAAACGATTGCAGGGGGTAGACTGGAATTGCCCTGAAAGCATAGGAAAAGAGGCAGAACGTCGACAATGATGCACTTGGCCAAAAAGGGCGTATGCGTTTTTTCCTGAATATATTCAGGTAAAAACGCATACGCCCTTTTTGGCCAACCAAGCAAGCCTGTAAAGGAAATCTGCACTACAATGAAGTCTCACTGCCCCCCGGGCAAAAGGGCCATCTGAAAAAAGTGTAAAATCCAGAAAGGTAGGACAGGATATGGAGAACAGGGAGCCTTGTTATGCTGATTGGCAGGATGTAAATTGCCAGCAGCCACCCTGGAGAAGTGTATGGTGTTTCCTGAAACACATAAGAAACAAAGCAACACAGCCTATGGCCCTTCCACTTATGGTCCTATAGCTTACGGAAATTAAAATCAAAAACAGACAGCCACCCCAATATTTGGGACGGCTGTGTTCACAAGAAGCTCGTCAACAGTATTAGGTAAATATCCCAGAAAGCAAAAAATGGATAAAGAAGTTGTGGCACGTACGTACAATGCACTATCACTCAGCAATGAAATCTGTGTCATCAGGCCCGTAGCGGCATAGTGAGTGGATGCAGGTACGGTGATTCTACGTGAACTACGTCACACAGAAAAAGAAACATCATAAGATAACACTAATACACGGAATGTAAACTTGACTACACATGAACTGAATTACAAAACAGAACAGGGTCTCAAATTTAGAAAACCAACTAGTGCTTGCTTATGGGGAAAGGTGCGTTGGGGTGCTGCATAAAACCAGAGACTGAAATTAGCACAGATAACTTTCCATAAGCCAAATATGTAATAGAAAAGACCTACTCCTTGCTCAACGAAATGGACCCAGCACCACATATTCAACGCCTAGGAATATACCTGACTAGGAAGAATCTTAAAACCCATGGATATATATGTCTCCGTAAGAGAATCAAGCGTGTGTACAGCGGCCGAAACGCAGCAGTGAAAATCCGATAAATCCCATTATCAAAATAAATTTCGAAAACAAAACAAAAAGACAGTGAAATAGAGAGCAATTCTTAAATAATTCACTCAGGGCATGTGATGCAACCGGGATTGACCACATCTACAGCCAGAGCTGGTTGAGACATAAGGCTGGACACTTCAGGCTGATAGCATTGGTGAGTTTCGGTGAGCAAATGCAGACCCATTTATGTCATACTGCATGGTACCCATTCCATGGGTCCCAACTCTCCAGGTTCAAGGGATTCTTCCTCCAGCTAAAACATGCATGGGAAACCCAGAGTATCGTCCACCATGTTATTGGGAAACGATTTAAAATGCATCTCAGTTTTTGTATCCTGGTCCTCGGGTTCACCATTCCAGATGCTTTACTAACACTCTCCCCGCTTGGAGAGTCAGTGCCTTTAACCTCCTCTTTGGCACAGCTTGCAATTTCTCTGCAAGATGAACAGGAATAGGGAGAAACAATGAGAGACTAGCTGTAGGTGTCTGCACGGGCAAATGTAAACCTCATTGCCCACCAGGAAGAGGAATTAAACAAAGGCTCAGTGTGCCCTGCTGGAAACAGATTAGGGCCTTAAGGAATCCTGTAGTTTTGTGCCGAGCTCACAAGAAAGCGAGTTGAAGAAAGGAGCTCAGGGGCACTGTAATTCACAAACCTGCAGAGTTATAAATGACAGCAATATTCCAAAAGTATATTGAAGTAAGCCTGCGAAGGGGACTTGAAAGCGGGGCAGAATTTCAGGAAAACGATTGCAGGGGGTAGACTGGAATTGCCCTGAAAGCATAGGAAAAGAGGCACAACGTCGACAAAGATGCACTTGGCCAAAAAGGGCGTATGCGTTTTTTCCTGAATATATTCAGGAAAAAACGCATACGCACTTTTTGGCCAACCAAGCAAGCCTGTAAAGGAAATCTGCACTACAATGAAATCTCACTGCCCCCCCCCGGGCAAAAGGGCCATCTGAGAAAAGTGTAAAATCCAGAAAGATAGCACAGGATATGGAGAACAGGGAGCCTTGTTATGCTGATTGGCAGGATGTAAATTGCCAGCAGCCATCCTGGAGAAGTGTATGGTGTTTCCTGAAACACGTAAGAAACAAAGCAACACAGCCTATGGCACTTTCAATTATGGTCCTATAGCTTACAGAAATTAAAATTAAAAACAGACTGCCATCCCAATATTTGGGACGGCTGTGTTCCCAAGAAGCTCGTCTACAGTATCAGGTAAATATCCCAGAAAGCAAAAAATGGATAAAGAAGTTGTGGCACGTACGTACAATGCAATATCACTCAGCAATGAAATCTGTGTCATCAGGCCCGTAGCGCCATACTGAGTGGATGCAGGAACGGTGATTCTACGTGAACTACGTCACACAGAAAAAGAAACATCATAGGATATCACTAATACACGGAATGTAAACTTGACTACATATGAACTGAATTACAAAACAGAACAGGGTCTCAAATTTAGAAAACCAACTAGTGCTTTCTTATTGGGAAAGGTGCCTTGGGGTGCTGCATAAAACCAGAGACTGAAATTAGCACAGATAACTTTCCATTAGCCAAATATGTAATAGACAAGACCTACTCCTTGCTCGAAGAAAGGGACCCAACACCACATATTCAACGCCTAGGAATATACCTGACTAGGAAGAATCTTAAAACCCATGGATATATATGTCTCCGTAAGAGAATCAAGCGTGTGTACAGCGGCCGAAACGCAGCAGTGAAAATCCGATAAATCCCATTATCAAAATAAATTTCGAAAACAAAACACAAAGACAGTGAAATAGAGAGCAATTCTTAAATAATTCACTCAGGGCATGTGATGCAACCGGGATTGACCACATCTACACCCAGAGCTGGTTGAGACATAAGGCTGGACACTTCAGGCTGATAGCATTGGTGAGTTTCGCTGAGCAAATGCAGACCCTTTGAAGTCATACTGCATGGTACCCATTCCATGGGTCCCAACTCTCCAGGTTCAAGGGATTCTTCCTCTAGCTAAATCATGTATGGGAAACCCAGAGTATCGTCCACCGTGTGATTGGGAAATGATTTAAAATGCATCTCAGTTTTCGTATCCTGGTCCTCGGGTTCACCATTCCAGATGCTTTACTAACACTCTCCCAGCTTGGAGAGTCAGTGCCTTTAACCTCCTGTTTGGCACAGCTTGCAATTTCTGTGCAAGATGAACAGGAATAGGGAGAACCAATGCGAGACTAGCTGATGGTGTCTGCACGGGAAAATGTAACGCTCATTGCCCACCAGGAAGAGGAATTAAACAAAGGCTCAGTGTGCCCTGCTGGAAACAGATTAGGGACTGAAGCAATCCTGCGGTTTTGTGCCCAGCTCACAAGAAAGCGAGTTGAAGAAAGGAGCTCAGAGGCACTGTAATTCACAAACCTGCAGAATTATAAATGACAGCTATCCTCCAAAAATATACTGAAGTAAGCCTGCGAAGGGGATTTGAATGCGGGGCAGAATTTCAGGAAAACGATTGCAGAGGGTAGACTGGAATTGCCCTGAAAGCATAGGAAAAGAGGCACAATGTCGACAATGATGCACTTGGCCAAAAAGGGCGTATGCGTTTTTTCCTGAATATATTCAGGAAAAAACGCATACGCCCTTTTTGGCCAACCAAGCAAGCCTGTAAAGGAAATCTGCACTACAATGAAGTCTCACTGCCCCCCAGGCAAGAGGGCCATCTGAAAAAAGTGTAAAATCCAGAAAGGTAGGACAGGATATGGAGATCAGGGAGCCTTGTTATGCTGATTGGCAAGATGTAAATTGCCAACACTCACCCTGGAGAAGTGTATGGTGTTTCCTGAAACACGTAAGAAATAAAGCAACACAGCCTATGGCAATTGCACTTATGGTCCTATTCCTTAGGAAAATTAAAATCAAAAACAGACAGCCACCCCAATATTTGGGACGGCTGTGTTCACAAGACGCTCGACTACAGTATCAGGTAAATATCCCATAAAGCAAAAAATGGATAAAGAAGTTGTGGCACGTACGTACAATGCAATATCACTCAGCAATGAAATCTGTGTCATCAGGCCCATAGCGGCATAGTGACTGGATGCAGGTACGGTGATTCTACGTGAACTACGTCACACAGATAAAGAAACATCATAAGATATCTCTAATACACGGAATGTAAACTTGACTACACATGAACTGAATTACAAAACAGAACAGGGTCTCAAATTTAGAAAACCAACTAGTGCTTGCTTATGGGGAAAGGTGCCTTGGGGTGCTGCATAAAACCAGAGACTGAAATTAGCACAGATAACTTTCCATAAGCCAAATATTTAATAGAAAAGACCTACTCCTTGCTCAACGAAATGGACCCAACACCACATATTCAACGCGTAGGAATATACCTGACTAGGAAGAATCTTAAAACCCATGGATATATATGTCTCCGTAAGAGAATCAAGCGTGTGTACAGCGGCCGAAACGCAGCAGTGAAAATCCGATAAATCCCATTATCAAAATAAATTTCGAAAACAAAACACAAAGACAGTGAAATAGAGAGCAATTCTTAAATAATTCACTCAGGGCATGTGATGCCACCGGGGTTTAACACATCTACACCCAGAGGTGGTTGAGACATAAGGCTGGACACTTCAGGCTGATAGCATTGGTGAGTTTTGGTGAGCAAATGCAGACCCTTTGATGTTATACTGCATGGTACCCATTCCATGGGTCCCAACTCTCCAGGTTCAAGGGATTCTTCCTCCAGCTAAAACATGCATGGGAAACACAGAGTATCGTCCACCGTGTGATTGGGAAACGATTTAAAATGCATCTCAGTTTTCGTATCCTGGTCCTCGGGTTCACCATTCTAGACGCTTTACTAACACTCTCCCTAGTTGGAGAGTCAGTGCCTTTAACCTCCTGTTTGGCACAGCTTGCAATTTCTGTGCAAGATGAACAGGAATAGGGAGAACCAATGAGAGAGTAGCTGTAGGTGTCTGCACGGGCAAATGTAACGCTCATTTCCCACCAGGAAGAGGAATTAACCAAAGGCTCAGCATGCCCTGCCGGAAACAGATTAGGGCCTGAAGCAATCCTGCGGTTTTGTGCCCAGCTCACAAGAAAGCGAGTTGAAGAAAGGAGCTCAGGGGCACTGTAATTCACAAACCTGCAGAGTTATAAATGACAGCTATCCTCCAAAAATATATTGAAGTAAGCCTGCGAAGGGGACTTGAAATCGGGGCAGAATTTCAGGAAAACGATTGCAGGGGGTAGACTGGAATTGCCCTGAAAGCATAGGAAAAGAGGCAGAAGGTCGACAATGATGCACTTGGCCAAAAAGGGCGTATGCGTTTTTTCCTGAATATATTCAGGAAAAAACGCATACGCCCTTTTTGGCCAACCAAGCAAGCCTGTAAAAAATCTCCACTACAATGAAGTCTCACTGCCCCCCGGGCAAAAGGGCCATCTGAAATAAGTGTAAAATCCAGAAAGGTAGGACAGGATATGGAGAACAGGGAGCCTTGTTATGCTGATTGGCAGGATGTAAATTGCCAGCAACCACCCTGGAGAAGTGTATGGTGTTTCCTGAAACACAGCTTATGGCACTTCCACTTATGGTCCTATAGCTTACGGAAATTAAAATCAAAAACAGACAGCCACCCCAATATTTGGGACGGCTGTGTTCAAAAGAAGCTCGTCTACAGTTTCAGGTAAATATCCCAGAAAGCAAAAAATGGATAAAGAAGTTGTGGCACGTACGTGCAATTCAGTATCACTCAGCAATGAAATCTGTGTCATCAGGCCCGTAGCGGCATAGTGAGTGGATGCAGGTACGGTGATTCTACGTGAACTACGTCACACAGAAAAAGAAACATCATAAGATATCACTAATACACGGAATGTAAACTTGACTACACATGAACTGAATTACAAAACAGAACAGGGTCTCAAATTTAGAAAACCAACTAGTGCTTGCTTATGGGGAAAGGTGCCTTGGGGTGCTGCATAAAACCAGAGACTGAAATTAGCACAGATAACTTTCCATAAGCCAAATATGTAATAGACAAGACCTACTCCTTGCTCAACGAAATGGACCCAACACCACATATTCAACGCCTAGGAATATACCAGACTAGGAAGAATCTTAAAACCCATGGATATATATGTCTCTGTAAGAGAATCAAGCGTGTGTACAGTGGACGACACGCAGCAGTGAAAATCCGATAAATCCCATTATCAAAATAAATTTCGAAAACAAAACACAAAGACAGTGAAATAGAGAGAAATTCTTAAATAATTCACTCAGGGCATGTGATGCAACCGGGATTGACCACATCTACACCCAGAGCTGGTTGAGACATAAGGCTGGACACTTCAGGCTGATAGCATTGGTGAGTTTCGGTGAGCAAGTGCAGACCCTTTGAAGTCATACTGCATGGTACCCATTCCATGGGTCCCAACTCTCTAGGTTCAAGGGATTCTTCCTCCAGCTAAAACATGCATGGGAAACCCAGAGTATCGTCCACCGTGTGATTGGGAAACGATTTAAAATGCATCTCAGTTTTCGTATCCTGGTCCTCGGCTTCACCATTCCAGATGCTTTACTAACACTCTCCCCGCTTGGAGAGTCAGTGCCTTCAACCTCCTGTTTGGCACAGCTTGCAAATTCTGTGCAAGTTGAACAGGAATAGGGAGAACCAATGAGAGACTAGCTGTAGGTGTCTGCACGGGCAAATGTAACGCTCATTGCCCACCAGGAAGAGGAATTAAACAAAGGCTCAGCGTGCCCTGCTGGAAACAGATTAGGGCCTGAAGCAATCCTGCGGTTTTGTGCCCAGCTCACAAGAAAGCGAGTTGAAGAAAGGAGCTCAGGGGCACTGTAATTCACAAACCTGCAGAGTTATAAATGACAGCTATCCTCCAAAAATATATTGAAGTAAGCCTGCGAAGGGGACTTGAAAGCGGGGCAGAATTTCGGGAAAACGATTGCAGGGGGTAGACTGGAATTGCCCTGAAAGCATAGGAAAAGAGGCACAACGTCCACAATGATGCACTTGGCCAAAAAGGGCGTATGCGTTTTTTCCTGAATATATTCAGGAAAAAACGCATATGCCCTTTTTGGCCAACCAAGCAAGCCTGTAAAGGAAATCTGCACTACAATGAAATCTCACTGCCCCGCGGGCAAAAGGGCCATCTGAAAAAAGTGTAAAATCCAGAAAGGTAGGACAGGATATGGAGAACAGGGAGCCTTGTTATGCTGATTGGCAGGATGTAAATTGCCAGCAGCCACCCTGCAGAAGTGTATTGTGTTTCCTGCAACACTTAAGAAACAAAGCAACACAGCCTATGGCACTTCCACTTATGGTCCTATAGCTTACGGAAATTAAAATCACAAACAGACAGCCACCCCAATATTTGGGACGGCTGTGTTCATAAGAAGCTCGTGTACCGTATCAGGTAAATATCCCAGAAAGCAAAAAATGGATAAAGAAGTTGTGGCACGTATGTACAATGCAATATCACTCAGCAATGAAATCTGTGTCATCAGGCCCGAAGCGGCATAGTGATTGGATGCAGGTACGGTGATTCTACGTGAACTACGTCACACAGAAAAAGAAACATCATAAGATATCACTAATACACGGAATGTAAACTTGACTACACATGAACTGAATTACAAAACAGAACAGGGTCTCAAATTTAGAAAACCAACTAGTGCTTGCTTATGGGAAAAGGTGCCTTGGGGTGCTGCATAAAACCAGACACTGAAATTAGCACAGATAACTTTCCATAAGCCAAATATGTAATAGACAAGACCTACTCATTGCTCAACGAAATGGACCCAACACCACATATTCAACGCCTAGGAATATACCTGACTAGGAAGAATCTTAAAACCCATGGATATATATGTCTCTGTAAGAGAATCAAGCGTGTGTACAATGGCCGAAACGCAGCAGTGAAAATCCGATAAATCCCATTATCAAAATAAATTTTGAAAACAAAACACAAAGACAGTGAAATAGAGAGCAATTCTTAAATAATTCACTCAGGGCATGTGATGCAACCGGGATTGACCACATCTACACCCAGAACTGGTTGAGACATAAGGCTGGACACTTCAGGCTGATAGCATTGGTGAGTTTCGGTGAGCAAATGCAGACCCTTTGAAGTCATACTGCATGGTACCCATTCCATGGGACCAACTCTCCAGGTTCAAGGCATTCTTCCTCCAGGTAAAACATGCATGGGAAACCCAGAGTATCGTCCACCGTGTGATTGGGAAACGATTTAAAATGCATCTCAGTTTTCGTATCCTGGTCCTCGGCTTCACCATTCCAGATGCTTTACTAACACTGTCCCCGCTTGGAGAGTCAGTGCCTTTAACCTCCTGTTTGGCACAGCTTGCAATTTCTGTGCAAGATGAACAGGAATAGGGAGAACCAATGAGAGACTAGCTGTAGGTGTCTGCACGGGCAAATGTAACGCTCATTTCCCACCATGAAGAGGAATTAAACAAAGGCTCAGCGTGCCTTGCTGAAAAGAGATTAGGGCCTGAAGCAATCTTGCGGTTTTGTGCCCAGCTCACAAGAAAGCGAGTTGAAGAAAGGAGCTCAGGGGCACTGTAATTCACAAACCTGCAGAGTTATAAATGACAGCTATCCTCCAAAAATATATTGAAGTAAGCCTGCGAAGGGGACTTGAAAGCGGGGCAGAATTTCAGGAAAACGATTGCAGGGGGTAGACTGGAATTGCCCTGAAAGCATAGGAAAAGAGGCACAACGTCGACAATTATGCACTTGGCCAAAAAGGGCGTATGCGTTTTTTCCTGAATATATTCAGGAAAAAACGCATACGCCCTTTTTGGCCAACCAAGCAAGCCTGTAAAGGAAATCTGCACTACAATGATGTCTGACTGCCCGCTCGGCAAAAGGGCCATCTGAAAAAAGTGTAAAATCCAGAAAGGTAGGACAGGATACGGAGAACAGGGAGCCTTGTTATGCTGATTGGCAGGATGTAAATTGCCAGCAGCCACCCTGGAGAAGTGTATGGTGTTTCCTGAAACACGTAAGAAATAAAGCAACACACCCTATGGCAATTGCACTTATGGTCCTATTGCTTAGGGAAATTAAAATCAAAAACAGAGAGCCACCCCAAAGTTTGGGACGGCTGTGTTCCCAAGAAGCTCGTCTACAGTACCAGGTAAATATCCCAGAAAGCAAAAAATGGATAAAGATGTTGTGGCACGTACGTGCAATGCAGTATCACTCAGCAATGAAATCTGTGTCTTCAGGCCCGTAGCGGCATAGTGAGTGGATGCAGGTACGGTGATTCTACGTGAACTACGTCACACAGAAAAAGAAACATCATAAGATATCACTAATACACGGAATGTAAACTTGACTACACATGAACTGAATTGCAAAACAGAACAGGGTCTCAAATTTAGAAAACCAACAAGTGCTTGCTTATGGGGAAAGTTGCGTTGGGGTGCTGCATAAAACCAGAGACTGAAATTAGCACAGATAACATTCCATAATCCAAATATGTAATAGACAAGACCTACTCCTTGCTCAACGAAATGGACCCAACACCACATATTCAACGCCTAGGAATATACCTGACTAGGAAGAATCTTAAAACCCATGGATATATATGTCTCCGTAAGAGGATCAAGCGTGTGTACAGCGGCCGAAATGCAGCAGTGAAAATCCGATAAATCCCATTATCAAAATAAATTTCAAAAACAAAACACAAAGACAGTGAAATAGAGAGCAATTCTTAAATAATTCACTCAGGGCATGTGATGCAACCGGGATTGACCACATCTACACCCAGAGCTGGTTGAGACATAAGGCTGGACACTTCAGGCTGAGAGCATTGGTGAGTTTCGGTGAGCAAATGCAGACCCTTTGAAGTCATACTTCATGGTACCCATTCCATGGGTCCCAACTCTCCAGGTTCAAGGGATTCTTCCTCCAGCTAAAACATGCATGGGAATCCCAGAGTATCGTCCACCGTGTGATTGGGAAACGATTTAAAATGCATCTCAGTTTTCGTATCCTGGTCCTCGGGTTCACCATTCCAGATGCTTTACTAACACTCTCCCCGCTTGGAGAGTCAGTGCCTTTAACCTCCTGTTAGGCACAGCTTGCAATTTCTGTGCAAGATGAACAGGAATAGGGAGACCCAATGAGAGACTAGCTGTAGGTGTCTGCACGGGCAAATGTAACGCTCATTTCCCACCAGGAAGAGGAATTAAACAAAGGCTCAGCGTGCCCTGCCAGAAACAGATTAGGGCCTGAAGCAATCCTGCGGTTTTGTGCCCAGCTCACAAGAAAGCGAGTTGAAGAAAGGAGCTCAGGGGCACTGTAATTCACAAACCTGCAGAGTTATAAATGACAGCTATCCTCCAAAAATATATTGAAGTAAGCCTGCGAAGGCGACTTGAAAGTGGGGCAGAATTTCAGGAAAACGATTGCAGGGGGTAGACTGGAATTGCCCTGAAAGCATAGGAAAAGAGGCACAACGTCGACAATGATGCACTTGGCCAAAAAGGGCATATGCGTTTTTTCCTGAATACACTCAGGAAAAAACGCATATGCCCTTTCTGGCCAACCAAGCAAGCCTGTAAAGGAAATCTGCACTACAATGAAATCTCACTGCCCCGCGAGCAAAAGGGCCATTGGAAAAAAGTGTAAAATCCAGAAAGGTAGGACAGGATATGGAGAACAGGGAGCCTTGTTATGCTGATTGGCAGGATGTAAATTGCCAGCAGCCACCCTGGAGAAGTGTATTGTGTTTCCTCCAACACTTAAGAAACTAAGCAACACAGCCTATGGCACTTCCACTTATGGTCCTATAGCTTACGGAAATTAAAATCAAAAACAGACAGCCACCCCAATATTTGGGACGGCTGTGTTCACAAGAAGCTCGTGTACCGTATCAGGTAAATATCCCAGAAAGCAAAAAATGGATAAAGAAGTTGTGGCACGTACGTACAATGCAATATCACTCCGCAATGAAATCTGTGTCATCAGGCCCGAAGCGGCATAGTGAGTGGATGCAGGTACGGTGATTCTACGTGAACTACGTCACACAGAAAAAGAAACATCATAAGATATCACTAATACACGGAATGTAAACTTGACTACACATGAACTGAATTACAAAACAGAACAGGGTCTCAAATTTAGAAAACCAACTTGTGCTTGCTTATGGGAAAAGGTGCCTTGGGGTGCTGCATAAAACCAGACACTGAAATTAGCACAGATAACTTTCCATAAGCCAAATATGTAATAGACAAGACCTACTCCTTGCTCAACGAAATGGACCCAACACCACATATTCAACGCCTAGGAATATACCTGACTAGGAAGAATCTTAAAACCCATGGATATATATGTCTCTGTAAGAGAATCAAGCGTGTGTACAACGGCCGAAACGCAGCAGTGAAAATCCGATAAATCCCATTATCAAAATAAATTTTGAAAACAAAACACAAAGACAGTGAAATAGAGAGCAATTCTTAAATAATTCACTCAGGGCATGTGATGCAACCGGGATTGACCATATCTACACCCAGAACTGGTTGAGACATAAGGCTGGACACTTCAGGCTGATAGCATTGGTGAGTTTCGGTGAGCAAATGCAGACCCTTTGAAGTCATACTGCATGGTACCCATTCCATGGGACCAACTCTCCAGGTTCAAGGCATTCTTCCTCCAGGTAAAACATGCATGGGAAACCCAGAGTATCGTCCACCGTGTGATTGGGAAACGATTTAAAATGCATCTCAGTTTTCGTATCCTGGTCCTCAGCTTCACCATTCCAGATGCTTTACTAACACTCTCCCCGCTTGGAGAGTCAGTGCCTTTAACCTCCTGTTAGGCACAGCTTGCAATTTCTGTGCAAGATGAACAGGAATAGGGAGACCCAATGAGAGACTAGCTGTAGGTGTCTGCACGGGCAAATGTAACGCTCATTTCCCACCAGGAAGAGGAATTTACCAAAGGCTCAGCGTGCCCTGCCGGAAACAGATTAGGGCCTGAAGCAATCCTGCGGTTTTGTGCCCAGCTCACAAGAAAGCGAGTTGAAGAAAGGAGCTCAGGGGCACTGTAATTCACAAACCTGCAGAGTTATAAATGACAGCTATCCTCCAAAAATATATTGAAGTAAGCCTGCGAAGGGGACTTGAAAGCGGGGCAGAATTTCAGGAAAACGATTGCAGGGGTAGACTGGAATTGCCCTGAAAGCATAGGAAAAGAGGCACAACGTCGACAATGATGCACTTGGCCAAAAAGGGCGTATGCGTTTTTTCCTGAATATATTCAGGAAAAAACGCATACGCACTTTTTGGCCAACCAAGCAAGCCTGTAAAGGAAATCTGCACTACAATGATGTCTGACTGCCCGCTGGGCAAAAGGGCCATCTGAAAAAAGTGTAAAATCCAGAAAGGTAGGACAGGATACGGAGAACAGGGAGCCTTGTTATGCTGATTGGCAGGATGTAAATTGCCAGCAGCCACCCTGGAGAAGTGTATGGTGTTTCCTGAAACACGTAAGAAATAAAGCAACACACCCTACGGCAATTGCACTTATGGTCTTATTGCTTAGGGAAATTAAAATCAAAAACAGAGAGCCACCCCAAAGTTTGGGACGTCTGTGTTCCCAAGAAGCTCGTCTACAGTACCAGGTAAATATCCCAGAAAGCAAAAAATGGATAAAGAAGTTGTGGCACGTACGTGCAATGCAGTATCACTCAGCAATTAAATCTGTGTCTTCAGGCCCGTAGCGGCATAGTGAGTGGATGCAGGTACGGTGATTCTACGTGAACTACGTCACACAGAAAAAGAAACATCATAAGATATCACTAATTCACGGAATGTAAACTTGACTAAACATGAACTGAATTACAAAACAGAACAGGGTCTCAAATTTAGAAAACCAACAAGTGCTTGCTTATGGGGAAAGGTGCGTTGGGGTGCTGCATAAAACCAGAGACTGAAATTAGCACAGATAACATTCCATAAGCCAAATATGTAATAGACCAGACCTACACCTTGCTCAACGAAATGGACTCAACACCACATATTCAACGCCTAGGAATATACATGACTAGGAAGAATCTTAAAACCCATGGATATATATGTCTGCGTAAGAGAATCAAGCGTGTGTACAGCGGCCGAAACGCAGCAGTGAAAATCCGATAAATCCCATTATCAAAATAAATTTCGGAAACAAAACACAAAGACAGTGAAATAGAGAGCAATTCTTAAATAATTCACCCAGGGCATGTGATGCAACCGGGATTGACCACATCTACACCCAGAGCTGGTTGAGACATAAGGCTGGACACTTCAGGCTGATAGCATTGGTGAGTTTCGGTGAGCAAACGCAGACCCTTTGAAGTCATACTGCATGGTACCCATTCCATGGGTCACAACTCTCCAGGTTCAAGGCATTCTTCCTCCAGCTAAAACATGCATGGGAAACCCAGAGTATCGTCCACCGTGTGATTGGGAAACGATTTAAAATGCATCTCAGATTTCGTATCCTGTTCCTCGGGTTCACCATTCCAGATGCTTTACTAACACTCTCCCCGCTTGGAGAGTCAGTGCCTTTAACCTCCTGTTTGGCACAGCTTGCAATTTCTGTGCAAGATGAACAGGAATAGGGAGAACCAATGAGAGCCTAGATGTAGGTGTCTGCACGGGCAAATGTAACGCTCATTGCCGACCAGGAAGAGGAAGTAAACAAAGGCTCAGCGTGCCCTGCTGAAAACAGATTAGGGCCTGAAGCAATCCTGCGGTTTTTTGCCCAGCTCACAAGATAGCGAGTTGAAGAAAGGAGCTCAGGGGCACTGTAATTCACAAACCTGCAGAGTTATAAATGACAGCTATCCTCCAAAAATATATTGAAGTAAGCCTGCGAAGGGGACTTGAAAGCGGGGCAGAATTTCAGGAATACGATTGCAGGGGTAGACTGGAATTGCCCTGAAAGCATAGGAAAAGAGGCAGAACGTCGACAATGATGCACTTGGCCAAAAAGGGCGTATGCGTTTTTTCCTGAATATATTCTGGAAAAAACGCATACGCCCTCTTTGGCCAACCAAGCAAGCCTGTAAAGGTAATCTGCACTACAATGAAGTCTCACTGCCCCCCGGGCAAAAGGGCAATCTGAAAAAGGTGTAAAATCCAGAAAGTTAGGACAGGATATGGAGAACAGGGAGCCTTGTTATGCTGATTGGCAGGATGTAAATTGCCAGCAGCCACCCTGGAGAAGTGTATGGTGTTTCCTGAAACACGTAAGAAACAAAGCAACACAGCCTATGGCACTTCCACTTATGGTCCTATAGCTTATGGAAATTAAAATCAAAAACAGAGAGCCACTCCAATATTTGGGACGGCTGTGTTCACAAGAAGCTCGTCTACAGTATCAGGTAAATATCCCAGAAAGCAAAAAATGGATAAAGAAGTTGTGGCACGTACGTACAATGCAATATCACTCAGCAATGAAATCTGTGTCATCAGGTCCATAGCGGCATAGTGAGTGGATGCAGGTACGGTGATTCTACGTGAACTACGTCACACAAAAAAAGAAACATCATAAGATATCACTAATACACGGAATGTAAACTTGACTACACATGAACTGAATTACAAAACAGAACAGGGTCTCAAATTTAGAAAACCAACTAGTGCTTGCTTATGGGGAAAGGTGCCTTGGGGTGATGCATAAAACCAGAGACTGAAATTAGCACAGATAACATTCCATAAGCCAAATATGTAATAGACAAGACCTACTCCTTGCTCAACGAAATGGACCCAACACCACATATTCAACGCCTAGGAATATACCTGACTATGAAGAATCTTAAAACCCATGGATATATATGTCTCCGTAAGAGAATCAAGCATGTGTACTGCGGCCGAAATGCAGCAGTGAAAATCCGATAAATCCCATTATCAAAATAAATTTCGAAAACAAAACACAAAGACAGTGAAATAGAGAGCAATTCTTAAATAATTCACTCAGGGCATGTGATGCAACCGGGATTGACCACATCTACACCCAGAGCTGGTTGAGACATAAGGCTGGACACTTCAGGCTGAGAGCATTGGTGAGTTTCGGTGAGCAAATGCAGACCCTTTGAAGTCATACTTCATGGTACCCATTCCATGGGTCCCAACTCTCCAGGTTCAAGGGATTCTTCCTCCACCTAAAACATGCATGGGAAACCCAGAGTATCGTCCACCGTGTGATTGGGAAACGATTTAAAATGCATCTCAGTTTTCGTATCCTGGTCCTCGGGTTCACTATTCCAGATGCTTTACTAACACTCTCCCCGCTTGGAGAGTCAGTGCCTTTAACCTCCTGTTAGGCACAGCTTGCAATTTCTGTGCAAGATGAACAGGAATAGGGAGACCCAATGAGAGACTAGCTGTAGGTGTCTGCACGGGCAAATGTAACGCTCATTTCCCACCAGGAAGAGGAATTAACCAAAGGCTCAGCACGCCCTGCCGGAAACAGATTAGGGCCTGAAGCAATCCTGCGGTTTTGTGCCCAGCTCAGAAGAAAGCGAGTTGAAGAAAGGAGCTCTGGGGCACTGTAATTCACAAATCTGCAGAGTTATAAATGACAGCTATCTTCCAAAAGTATATTGAAGTAAGCCTGCGAAGGGGACTTGAAAGCGGGGCAGAATTTCAGGAAAACGATTGCAGGCGGTAGACTGGAACTGCCCTGAAAGCATAGGAAAAGAGGCACAACGTCGACAATGATGCACTTGGCCAAAAAGGGCATATGCGTTTTTTCCTGAATATATTCAGGAAAAAACGCATACGCCCTTTTTGGCCAACCAAGCAAGCCTGTAAAGGAAATCTGCACTACAATGAAGTCTCACTGCCCCCCGGGCAAGAGGGCCATCTGAAAAAAGTGTAAAATCCAGAAAGGTAGGACAGGATATGGAGAACAGGGAGCCTTGTTATGCTGATTGGCAGGATGTAAATTGCCAACAGCCAACCTGGAGAAGTGTATGGTGTTTCCTGAAACACGTAAGAAATAAAGCAACACAGCCTATGGCAATTTCACTTATGGTCCTATTCCTTAGGGAAATTAAAATCAAAAACAGAGAGCCACCCCAAAGTTTGGGACGGCTGTGTTCCCAAGAAGCTCGTCTACAGTACCAGGTAAATATCCCAGAGCGCAAAAAATGGATAAAGAAATTGTGGCACGTACGTGCAAAACAATATCACTCAACAATGAAATCTGTGTCATCAGGCCCATAACGGCATAGTGAGTGGATGCAGGTACGGTGATTCTACGTGAACTACGTCACACAGAAAAAGAAACATCATAAGATATCACTAATACACGAAATGTACACTTGACTACACATGAACTGAATTACAAAACAGAACAGGGTCTCAAATTTAGCAAACCAACTAGTGCTTGCTTATGGGGAAAGGTGCGTTGGGGTGCTGCATAAAACCAGAGACTGAAATTAGCACAGATAACATTCCATAAGCCAAATATGTAATAGACCAGACCTACTCCTTGCTCAACGAAATGGACTCAACACCACATATTCAACGCCTAGGAATATACGTGACTAGGAAGAATCTTAAAACCCATGGATATATATGTCTGCGTAAGAGAATCAAGCGTGTGTACAGCGGCCGAAACGCAGCAGTGAAAATCCGATAAATCCCATTATCAAAATAAATTTCGGAAACAAAACACAAAGACAGTGAAATAGAGAGCAATTCTTAAATAATTCACCCAGGGCATGTGATGCAACCGGGATTGACCACATCTACACCCAGAGCTGGTTGAGACATAAGGCTGGACACTTCAGGCTGATAGCATTGGTGAGTTTCGGTGAGCAAACGCAGACCCTTTGAAGTCATACTGCATGGTACCCATTCCATGGGTCACAACTCTCCAGGTTCAAGGCATTCTTCCTCCAGCTAAAACATGCATGGGAAACCCAGAGTATCGTCCACCGTGTGATTGGGAAACGATTTAAAATGCATCTCAGATTTCGTATCCTGTTCCTCGGGTTCACCATTCCAGATGCTTTACTAACACTCTCCCCGCTTGGAGAGTCAGTGCCTTTAACCTCCTGTTTGGCACAGCTTGCAATTTCTGTGCAAGATGAACAGGAATAGGGAGAACCAATGAGAGCCTAGATGTAGGTGTCAGCATGGGCAAATGTAATGCTCATTGCCGACCAGGAAGAGGAATTAAACAAAGGCTCAGCGTGCCCTGCTGAAAACAGATTAGGGCCTGAAGCAATCCTGCGGTTTTTTGCCCAGCTCACAAGATAGCGAGTTGAAGAAAGGAGCTCAGGGGCACTGTAATTCACAAACCTGCAGAGTTATAAATGACAGCTATCCTCCAAAAATATATTGAAGTAAGCCTGCGAAGGGGACTTGAAAGCGGGGCAGAATTTCAGGAATACGATTGCAGGGGTAGACTGGAATTGCCCTGAAAGCATAGGAAAAGAGGCAGAACGTCGACAATGATGCACTTGGCCAAAAAGGGCGTATGCGTTTTTTCCTGAATATATTCTGGAAAAAACGCATACGCCCTCTTTGGCCAACCAAGCAAGCCTGTAAAGGTAATCTGCACTACAATGAAGTCTCACTGCCCCCCGGGCAAAAGGGCAATCTGAAAAAGGTGTAAAATCCAGAAAGTTAGGACAGGATATGGAGAACAGGGAGCCTTGTTATGCTGATTGGCAGGATGTAAATCGCCAGCAGCCACCCTGGAGAAGTGTATGGTGTTTCCTGAAACACGTAAGAAACAATGCAACACAGCCTATGGCACTTCCACTTATGGTCCTATAGCTTATGGAAATTAAAATCAAAAACAGAGAGCCACTCCAATATTTGGGACGGCTGTGTTCACAAGAAGCTCGTCTACAGTATCAGGTAAATATCCCAGAAAGCAAAAAATGGATAAAGAAGTTGTGGCACGTACGTACAATGCAATATCACTCAGCAATGAAATCTGTGTCATCAGGTCCGTAGCGGCATAGTGAGTGGATGCAGGTACGGTGATTCTACGTGAACTACGTCACACAAAAAAAGAAACATCATAAGATATCACTAATACACGGAATGTAAACTTGACTACACATGAACTGAATTACAAAACAGAACAGGGTCTCAAATTTAGAAAACCAACTAGTGCTTGCTTATGGGGAAAGGTGCCTTGGGGTGATGCATAAAACCAGAGACTGAAATTAGCACAGATAACATTCCATAAGCCAAATTTGTAATAGACAAGACCTACTCCTTGCTCAACGAAATGGACCCAACACCACATATTCAACGCCTAGGAATATACCTGACTAGCAAGAATCTTAAAACCCATGGATATATATGTCTCCGTAAGAGAATCAAGCATGTGTACTGCGGCCGAAATGCAGCAGTGAAAATCCGATAAATCCCATTATCAAAATAAATTTCGAAAACAAAACACAAAGACAGTGAAATAGAGAGCAATTCTTAAATAATTCACTCAGGGCATGTGATGCAACCGGGATTGACCACATCTACACCCAGAGCTGGTTGAGACATAAGGCTGGACACTTCAGGCTGAGAGCATTGGTGAGTTTCGGTGAGCAAATGCAGACCCTTTGAAGTCATACTTCATGGTACCCATTCCATGGGTCCCAACTCTCCAGGTTCAAGGGATTCTTCCTCCAGCTAAAACATGCATGGGAAACCCAGAGTATCGTCCACCGTGTGATTGGGAAACGATTTAAAATGCATCTCAGTTTTCGTATCCTGGTCCTCGGGTTCACTATTCCAGATGCTTTACTAACACTCTCCCCGCTTGGAGAGTCAGTGCCTTTAACCTCCTGTTAGGCACAGCTTGCAATTTCTGTGCAAGATGAACAGGAATAGGGAGACCCAATGAGAGACTAGCTGTAGGTGTCTGCACGGGCAAATGTAACGCTCATTTCCCACCAGGAAGAGCAATTAACCAAAGGCTCAGCACGCCCTGCCGGAAACAGATTAGGGCCTGAAGCAATCCTACGGTTTTGTGCCCAGCTCACAAGAAAGCGAGTTGAAGAAAGGAGCTCAGGGGCACTGTAATTCACAAATCTGCAGAGTTATAAATGACAGCTATCTTCCAAAAGTATATTGAAGTAAGCCTGCGAAGGGGACTTGAAAGCGGGGCAGAATTTCAGGAAAACGATTGCAGGCGGTAGACTGGAACTGCCCTGAAAGCATAGGAAAAGAGGCACAACGTCGACAATGATGCACTTGGCCAAAAAGGGCATATGCGTTTTTTCCTGAATATATTCAGGAAAAAACGCATACGCCCTTTTTGGCCAACCAAGCAAGCCTGTAAAGGAAATCTGCACTACAATGAAGTCTCACTGCCCCCCGGGCAAGAGGGCCATCTGAAAAAAGTGTAAAATCCAGAAAGGTAGGACAGGATATAGAGAACAGGGAGCCTTGTTATGCTGATTGGCAGGATGTAAATTGCCAACAGCCACCCTGGGGAAGTGTATGGTGTTTCCTGAAACACGTAAGAAATAAAGCAACACAGCCTATGGCAATTTCACTTATGGTCCTATTGCTTAGGGAAATTAAAATCAAAAACAGAGAGCCACCCCAAAGTTTGGGACGGCTGTGTTCCCAAGAAGCTCGTCTACAGTACCAGGTAAATATCCCAGAGCGCAAAAAATGGATAAAGAAATTGTGGCACGTACGTGCAAAACAATATCACTCAACAATGAAATCTGTGTCATCAGGCCCATAACGGCATAGTGAGTGGATGCAGGTACGGTGATTCTACGTGAACTACGTCACACAGAAAAAGAAACATCATAAGATATCACTAATACACGAAATGTAAACTTGACTACACATGAACTGAATTACAAAACAGAACAGGGTCTCAAATTTAGCAAACCAACTAGTGCTTGCTTATGGGGAAAGGTGCGTTGGGGTGCTGCATAAAACCAGAGACTGAAATTAGCACAGATAACATTCCATAAGCCAAATATGTAATAGACCAGACCTACTCCTTCCTCAACGAAATGGACTCAACACCACATATTCAACGCCTAGGAATATACGTGACTAGGAAGAATCTTAAAACCCATGGATATATATGTCTGCGTAAGAGAATCAAGCGTGTGTACAGCGGCCGAAACGCAGCAGTGAAAATCCGATAAATCCCATTATCAAAATAAATTTCGGAAACAAAACACAAAGACAGTGAAATAGAGAGCAATTCTTAAATAATTCACCCAGGGCATGTGATGCAACCGGGATTGACCACATCTACACCCAGAGCTGGTTGAGACATAAGGCTGGACACTTCAGGCTGATAGCATTGGTGAGTTTCGGTGAGCAAACGCAGACCCTTTGAAGTCATACTGCATGGTACCCATTCCATGGGTCACAACTCTCCAGGTTCAAGGCATTCTTCCTCCAGCTAAAACATGCATGGGAAACCCAGAGTATCGTCCACCGTGTGATTGGGAAACGATTTAAAATGCATCTCAGATTTCGTATCCTGTTCCTCGGGTTCACCATTCCAGATGCTTTACTAACACTCTCCCCGCTTGGAGAGTCAGTGCCTTTAACCTCCTGTTTGGCACAGCTTGCAATTTCTGTGCAAGATGAACAGGAATAGGGAGAACCAATGAGAGCCTAGATGTAGGTGTCTGCACGGGCAAATGTAACGCTCATTGCCGACCAGGAAGAGGAATTAAACAAAGGCTCAGCGTGCCCTGCTGAAAACAGATTAGGGCCTGAAGCAATCCTGCGGTTTTTTGCCCAGCTCACAAGATTGCGAGTTGAAGAAAGGAGCTCAGGGGCACTGTAATTCACAAACCTGCAGAGTTATAAATGACAGCAATCCTCCAAAAATATATTGAAGTAAGCCTGCGAAGGGGACTTGAAAGCGGGGCAGAATTTCAGGAATACGATTGCAGGGGTAGACTGGAATTGCCCTGAAAGCATAGGAAAAGAGGCAGAACGTCGACAATGATGCACTTGGCCAAAAAGGGCGTATGCGTTTTTTCCTGAATATATTCTGGAAAAAACGCATACGCCCTCTTTGGCCAACCAAGCAAGCCTGTAAAGGTAATCTGCACTACAATGAAGTCTCACTGCCCCCCGGGCAAAAGGGCAATCTGAAAAAGGTGTAAAATCCAGAAAGTTAGGACAGGATATGGAGAACAGGGAGCCTTGTTATGCTGATTGGCAGGATGTAAATCGCCAGCAGCCACCCTGGAGAAGTGTATGGTGTTTCCTGAAACACGTAAGAAACAAAGCAACACAGCCTATGGCACTTCCACTTATGGTCCTATAGCTTACGGAAATTAAAATCAAAAACAGAGAGCCACTCCAATATTTGGGACGGCTGTGTTCACAAGAAGCTCGTCTACAGTATCAGGTAAATATCCCAGAAAGCAAAAAATGGATAAAGAAGTTGTGGCACGTACGTACAATGCAATATCACTCAGCAATGAAATCTGTGTCATCAGGTCCGTAGCGGCATAGTGAGTGGATGCAGGTACGGTGATTCTACGTGAACTACGTCACACAAAAAAAGAAACATCATAAGATATCACTAATACACGGAATGTAAACTTGACTACACATGAACTGAATTACAAAACAGAACAGGGTCTCAAATTTAGAAAACCAACTAGTGCTTGCTTATGGGGAAAGGTGCCTTGGGGTGATGCATAAAACCAGAGACTGAAATTAGCACAGATAACATTCCATAAGCCAAATATGTAATAGACAAGACCTACTCCTTGCTCAACGAAATGGACCCAACACCACATATTCAACGCCTAGGAATATACCTGACTAGGAAGAATCTTAAAACCCATGGATATATATGTCTCCGTAAGAGAGTCAAGCATGTGTACTGCGGCCGAAATGCAGCAGTGAAAATCCGATAAATCCCATTATCAAAATAAATTTCGAAAACAAAACACAAAGACAGTGAAATAGAGAGCAATTCTTAAATAATTCACTCAGGGCATGTGATGCAACCGGGATTGACCACATCTACACCCAGAGCTGGTTGAGACATAAGGCTGGACACTTCAGGCTGATAGCATTGGTGAGTTTCAGTGAGCAAATGCAGACCCTTTGAAGTCACACTGCATGGTACCCATTCCATGGGTCCCAACTCTCCAGGTTCAAGGGATTCTTCCTCCAGCTAAAACATGCATGGGAAACCCAGAGTATCGTCCACCGTGTGATTGGGAAACGATTTAAAATGCATCTCAGTTTTCGTATCCTGGTCCTCGGGTTCACCATTCCAGATGCTTTACTAACACTCTCCCCGCTTGGAGAGTCAGTGCCTTTAACCTCCTGTTTGGCACAGCTTGCAATTTCTGTGCAAGATGAACAGGAATAGGCAGAACCAATGAGAGACTAGCTGTAGGTGTCTGCACGGGCAAATGTAACGCTCATTTCCCACCAGGAAGAGGAATTAACCAAAGGCTCAGCATGCCCTGCTGGAAACAGATTAGGGCCTGAAGCAATCCTGCGGTTTTGTGCCCAGCTCACAAGAAAGCGTGTTGAAGAAAGGAACTCAGGGGCACTGTAATTCACAAACCTGCAGAGTTATAAATGACAGCTATCCTCCAAAAATATATTGATGTAAGCCTGCGAAGGGGACTTGAAAGCGGGGCAGAATTTCAGGAAAACGATTGCAGGGGGTAGACTGGAATTGCCCTGAAAGCATAGGAAAAGAGGCAGAACGTCGACAATGATGCACTTGGCCAAAAAGGGCGTATGCGTTTTTTCCTGAATATATTCAGGAAAAAACGCATACGCCCTCTTTGGCCAACCAAGCAAGCCTGTAAAGGAAATCTGCACTACAATGAAGTCTCACTGCCACCCGGGCAAAAGGGCCATCTGAAAAAAGTGTAAAATCCAGAAAGGTAGGACAGGATATGGAGAACAGGGAGCCTTGTTATGCTGATTGGCAGGATGTAAATTGCCAACAGCCACCCTAGAGAAGTGTATGGTGTTTTCTGAAACACGTAAGAAATAAAGCAACACAGCCTATGGCAATTGCACTTATGGTCCTATTCCTTAGGGAAATTAAAATCAAAAACAGAGAGCCACCCCAAAGTTTGGGACAGCTGTGTTCCCAAGAAGCTCGTCTACAGTACCAGGTAAATATCCCAAAAAGCAAAAAATGGATAAAGAAGTTGTGGCACGTACGTGCAATGCAGTATCACTCAGCAATGAAATCTCTGTCATCAGGCCCGTAGCGGCATAGTGAGTGGATGCAGGTACGGTGATTCTACGTGAACTACGTCACACAGAAAAAGAAACATCATAAGATATCACTAATACACGGAATGTAAACTTGACTACACATGAACTGAATTCCAAAACAGAACAGGGTCTCAAATTTAGAAAACCTACTAGTGCTTTTTTATGGGGAAAGGTGCGTTGGGGTGCTGCATAAAACCAGAGACTGAAATTAGCACAGATAACTTTCCATAAGCCAAATATGTAATAGAGAAGACATACTCCTTGCTCAACGAAATGGACTCAACACCACATATTCAATGCCTAGGAATATACCTGACTAGGAAGAATCTTAAAACCCATGGATATATATATCTCCGTAAGAGAATCAAGCGTGTGTACAGCGGCCGATACGCAGCAGTGAAAATCCGATAAATCCCATTATCAAAATAAATTTCGAAAACAAAACACAAAGACAGTGAAATAGAGAGCAATTCTTAAATAATTCACTCAGGGCATGTGATGCAACCGGGATTGACCACATCTACACCCAGAGCTGGTTGAGACATAAGGCTGGACACTTCAGGCTGATAGCATTGGTGAGTTTCGGTGAGCAAATGCAGACCCTTTGAAGTCATACTGCATGGTACCCATTCCATGGGACCAACTTTCCAGGTTCAAGGCATTCTTCCTCCAGGTAAAACATGCATGGGAAACCGAGAGTATCGTCCACCGTGTGATTGGGAAACGATTTAAAATGCATCTCATTTTTCGTATCCTGGTCCTCGGGTTCACCATTCCAGATGCTTTACTAACACTCTCCCCGCTTGGAGAGTCAGTGCCTTTAACCTCCTGTTTGGCACAGCTTGCAATTTCTGTGCAAGATGAACAGGAATAGGGAGAACCAATGAGAGACTAGCTGTAGGTGTCTGCACGGGCAAATGTAACGCTCATTGCCGACCAGGAAGAGGAATTAAACAAAGGCTCAGCGTGCCCTGCTGAAAACAGATTAGGGCCTGAAGCAATCCTGCGGGTTTGTGCCCAGCTCACAAGAAAGCGAGTTGAGGAAATGAGCTCAGGGGCACTGTAATTCACAAACCTGCAGAGTTATAAATGACAGCTATCCTCCAAAAATATATTGAAGTAAGCCTGCGAAGGTGACTTGAAAGCGGGGCAGAATTTCAGGAAAACGATTGCAGGGGGTAGACTGGAATTGCCCTGAAAGCATAGGAAATGAGGCAGAACGTCGACAATGATGCACTTGGCCAAAAAGGGCATATGCGTTTTTTCCTGAATATATTCAGGAAAAAACGCATACGCCCTTTTTGGCCAACCAAGCAACCTGTAAAGGAAATCTGCACTACAATGAAGTCTCACTGCCCCCCGGGCAAAAGGGCCATCTGAAAAGTGTAAAATCCAGAAAGGTAGGACAGGATATGGAGAACAGGGAGCCTTGTTATGCTGATGGGCAGGATGTAAATTGCCAGCAGCCATCCTGGAGAAGTGTATGGTGTTTCCTGAAACACGTAAGAAACAAAGCAACACAGCCTATGGCACATCCACTTATGGTCCTATAGCTTACGGAAATTAAAATCAAAAACAGACAGCCACCCCAATATTTGGGATGGCTGTGTTCACAATAAGCTCGTCTACACTATCAGGTAAATATCCCAGAAAGCAAAAAATGGATAAAGAAGTTGTGGCACGTACGTGCAATGCAGTATCACTCAGCAATGAAATCTGTGTCATCAGGCCCGTAGCAGCATAGTGAGTGGATGCAGGTACGGTGATTCTACGTGAACTACGTCACACAGAAAAAGAAACATCATAAGATATCACTAATACACGGAATGTAAACTTGACTACACATGAACTGAATTACAAAACAGAACAGAGTCTCAAATTTAGAAAACCAACTAGTGCTTGCTTATGGGGAAAGGTGCCTTGGGGTGCTGCAGAAAACCAGAGACTGAAATTAGCACAGATAACATTCCATAAGCCAAATATATAATAGACAAGACCTACTCCTTGCTCAACGAAATGGACTCAACACCACATATTCAACGCCTACGAATATACGTGACTAGGAATAATCTTAAATCCCATGGATATATATGTCTCCGTAAGAGAATCAAGCGTGTGTACAGCGGCCGATACGCAGCAGTGAAAATCCGATAAATCCCATTATCAAAATAAATTTCGAAAACAAAACACAAAGACAGTGAAATAGAGAGCAATTCTTAAATAATTCACTCAGGGCATGTGATGCAACCGGGATTGACCACATCTACACCCAGAGCTGGTTGAGACATAAGGCTGGACACTTCAGGCTGATAGCATTGGTGAGTTTCGGTGAGCAAATGCAGACCCTTTGAAGTCATACTGCATGGTACCTATTCCATGGGTCCCAACTCTTCAGGTTCAAGGGATTCTTCCTCCAGCTAAAACATGCATGGGAAACCCACAGTATGGTCCACCGTGTGATTGGGAAACGATTTAAAATGCATCTCAGTTTTCATATCCTTGTCCGCGGGTTCACCATTCCAGATGCTTTACTAACACTCTACCCGCTTGGAGAGTCAGTGCCTTTAACCTCCTCTTTGGCACAGCTTGCAATTTCTGTGCAAGATGAACAGGAATAGGGAGAACCAATGAGAGACTAGCTGTAGGTGTCTGCACGAGCAAATGTAACGCTCATTGCCCACCAGGAAGAGGAATTAAACAAAGGCTCAGTGTGCCCTCCTGGAAACAGATTAGGTCCTGAAGCAATCCTGCGGGTTTGTGCCCAGCTCACAGAAAGCGAGTTGAAGAAAGGAGCTCAGGGGCACTGTAATTCACAAACCTGCAGAGTTATAAATGACAGCTATCTTCCAAAAGTATATTGAAGTTAGCCTGCGAAGGGGACTTGAAAGCGGGGCAGAATTTCAGGAAAACGATTGCAAGGGGTAGACTGGAATTGCCCTGAAAGCATAGGAACAGAGGCAGAACGTCGACAATGATGCACTTGGCCAAAAAGGGCGTATGCGTTTTTTCCTGAATATATTCAGGTAAAAACGCATACGCCCTTTTTGGCCAACCAAGCAAGCCTGTAAAGGAAATCTGCACTACAATGAAGTCTCACTGCCCCCCGGGCAAAAGGCCCATCTGAAAAAAGTGTAAGATCCAGAAAGGTAGGACAGGATATGGAGAACAGGGAGCCTTGTTATGCTGATTGGCAGGATGTAAATTGCCAGCAGCCACCCTGGAGAAGTGTATGGTGTTTCCTGAAACACGTAAGAAACAAAGCAACACAGCCTATGGCACTTCCACTTATGGTCTTATAGCTTACGGAAATTAAAATCAAAAACAGACAGCCACCCCAAAATTTGGGACGGCTGTGTTCACAAGAAGCTCGTCTACAGTATCAGGTAAATATCCCAGAAAGCAAAAAATGGATAAAGAAGTTGTGGCACGTACTTACAATGCAGTATCACTCAGCAATGAAATCTGTGTCATCAGGTCCGTAGCGGCATAGTTAGTGGATGCAGGTACGGTGATTCTACGTGAACTAAGTCACACAGAAAAAGAAACATCATAAGATATCACTAATACACGGAATGTAAACTTGACTACACATTAACTGAATTACAAAACAGAACAGGGTCTCAAATTTAGAAAACCAACTAGTGCTTGCTTATGGGAAAAGGTGCCTTGGGGTGCTGCATAAAACCAGAGACTGAAATTAGCACAGATAACTTTCCATAAGCCAAATATGTAATAGACAAGAACTACTCCTTGCTCAACGAAATGGACCCAACACCACATATTCAACGCCTAGGAATACACCTGACTAGGAAGAATCTTAAAACCCATGGATATATATGTCTCCGTAAGAGAATCAAGCGTGTGTACAGCGGCCGAAACGCAGCAGTGAAAATCCGATAAATCCCATTATCAAAATAAATTTCGAAAACAAAACACAAAGACAGTGAAATAGAGAGCAATTCTTAAATAATTCACTCAGGGCATGTGATGCAATCGGGATTGACCACATCTACACCCAGAGCTGGTTGAGACATAAGGCTGGACACTTCAGGCTGATAGCATTGGTGAGTTTCGGTGAGCAAATGCAGACCCTTTGAAGTCATACTGCATGGTAACCATTCCATGGGTCCCAACTCTCCAGGTTCAAGGCATTCTTCCTCCAGCTAAAACATGCATGGGAAACCCAGAGTATCGTACACCGTGTGATTGGGAAACGATTTAAAATGCATCTCAGTTTTCGTATCCTGGTCCTCGGGTTCACCATTCCAGATGCTTTACTAACACTCTCCCCGCTTGGAGAGTCAGTGCCTTTAACCTCCTGTTTGGCACAGCTTGCAATTTCTGTGCAAGATGAACAGGAATAGGGAGAACCAATGAGAGACTAGCTGTAGGTGTCTGCACGGGCAAATGTAACGCTCATTGCCGACCAGGAAGAGGAATTAAACAAAGGCTCAGCGTGCCCTGCTGAAAACAGATTAGGGCCTGAAGCAATCCTGCGGTTTTGTGCCAGCTCACAAGAAAGCGAGTTGAAGAAAGGAGCTCAGGGGCACTGTAATTCACAAACCTGCAGAGTTATAAATGACAGCTATCCTCCAAAAATATATTGAAGTAAGCCTGCGAAGGGGACTTGAAAGCGGGGCAGAATTTCAGGAAAACGATTGCAGGGGGTAGACTGGAATTGCCCTGAAAGCATAGGAAATTAGGCAGAACGTCGACAATGATGCACTTGGCCAAAAAGGGCATATGCGTTATTCCTGAATATATTCAGGAAAAAACGCATACGTCCTTTTTTGGCCAACCAAGCAACCTGTAAAGGAAATCTGCACTACAATGAAGTCTCACTGCCCCCCAGGCAAAAGGGCCATCTGAAAAAAGTGTAAAATCCAGAAAGGTAGGAGAGGATATGGAGAACAGGGAGCCTAGTTATGCTGATGGGCAGGATGTAAATTGCCAGCAGCCATCCTGGAGAAGTGTATGGTGTTTCCTGAAACACGTAAGAAACAAAGCAACACAGCCTATGGCACTTCCACTTATGGTCCTATAGCTTACGGAAATTAAAATCAAAAACAGACAGCCACCCCAATATTTGGGACGGCTGTGTTCACAATAAGCTCGTCTACAGTATCAGGTAAATATCCCAGAAAGCAAAAAATGGATAAAGAAGTTGTGGCACGTACGTGCAATGCAATATCACTCAGCAATGAAATCTGTGTCATCAGGCCCGTAGCGGCATAGTGAGTGGATGCAGGTACGGTGATTCTACGTGAACTACGTCACACAGAAAAAGAAACATCATAAGATATCACTAATACACGGAATGTAAACTTGACTACACATTAACTGAATTACAAAACAGAACAGGGTCTCAAATTTAGAAAACCAACTAGTGCTTGCTTATGGGGAAAGGTGCCTTGGGGTGCTGCATAAAACCAGAGACTGAAATTAGCACAGATAACATTCCATAAGCCAAATATATAATAGACAAGACCTACTCCTTGCTCAACGAAATGGACTCAACACCACATATTCAACGCCTACGAATATACCTGATTGGAATAATCTTAAATCCCATGGATATATATGTCTCCGTAAGAGAATCAAGCGTGTGTACAGCGGCCGATACGCAGCAGTGAAAATCCGATAAATCCCATTATCAAAATAAATTTCGAAAACAAAACACAAAGACAGTGAAATAGAGAGCAATTCTTAAATAATTCACTCAGGGCATGTGATGCAACCGGGATTTACCACATCTACACCCAGAGCTGGTTGAGACATAAGGCTGGACACTTCAGGCTGATAGCATTGGTGAGTTTCGGTGAGCAAATGCAGATCCTTTGAAGTCATACTGCATGGTACCCATTCCATGGGTCCCAACTCTCCAGGTTCAAGGGATTCTTCCTCCAGCTAAAACATGCATGGGAAACCCAGAGAATCGTCCACCGTGTGATTGGGAAATGATTTAAAATGCATCTCAGTTTTCGTATCCTGGTCCTCGTGTTCACCATTTTAGATGCTTTACTAACACTCTCCCTGCTTGGAGAATCAGTGCCTTTAACCTCCTCTTGGGCACAGCTTGCAATTTCTGTGCAAGATGAACAGGAATAGGGAGAACCAATGAGAGAATAGCTGTAGGTGTCTGCACGGGCAAATGTAACGCTCATTGCCCACCAGGAAGAGGAATTAAACAAAGGCTCATTGTGCCCTGCTGGAAACAGATTAGGGCCTGAAGCAATCCTGCGGTTTTGTGCCCAGCTCACAAGAAAGCGAGTTGAAGAAAGGAGCTCAGGGGCACTGTAATTCACAAACCTGCAGAGTTATAAATGACAGCTATCCTCCAAAAATATATTGAAGTTAGCCTGCGAAGGGGACTTGAAAGAGGGGCAGAATTTCAGGAAAACGATTGCAGGGGGTAGACTGGAATTGCCCTGAAAGCATAGGAAAAGAGGCAGAACGTCGACAATGATGCACTTGGCCAAAAAGGGCGTATGCGTTTTTTCCTGAATATATTCAGGAAAAAACGCATACGCCCTTTTTGGCTAACCAAGCAAGCCTGTAAAGGAAATCTGCACTACAATGAAGTCTCACTGCTCCCCGGGCAAAAGGGCCATCTGAAAAAAGTGTAAAATCCAGAAAGGTAGGACAGGATATGGAGAACAGGGAGCCTTGTTATGCTGATTGGCAGGATGTAAATTGCCAGCAGACACCCTGGAGAAGTGTATGGTGTTTCCTGAAACACGTCAGAAACAAAGCAACACAGCCTATGGCACTTCCACTTATGGTCCTATAGCTTACGGAAATCAAAAACAGACAGCCACCCCAATATTTGGGACGGCAGTATTCACAAGAAGCTCGTCTACAGTACCAGGTAAATATCCCAGAAAGCAAAAAATGGATAAAGAAGTTGTGGCATGTACGTACAATGGAATATCACTCAGCAATTAAATCTGTGTCATCAGGCCTGTAGCGGCATAGTGAGTGGATGCAGGTACGGTGATTCTACGTGAGCTACATCACACAGAAATAGAAACATCATAAGATATCACTAATACACGGAATGTAAACTTGACTACACATGAACTGAATTACAAAACAGAACAGGGTCTCAAATTTATAAAACCAACCAGTGCTTGCTTATGGGGAAAGGTGCGTTGGGGTGCTGCATAAAACAAGAGACTGAAATTAGCACAGATAACTTTCCATAAGCCAAATATGTAATAGACAAGACCTACTCCTTGCTCAAAGAAATGGACCCAACACCATATGTTCAACGCCTACGAATATACCTGACTAGGAAGAATCTTAAAACCCATGGATATATATTTCTCCATAAGAGAATCAAGCGTGTGTACAGCGGCCGAAACGCAGCAGTGAAAATCCGATAAATCCCATTATCAAAATAAATTTCAAAAACAAAACACAAAGACAGTGAAATAGAGAGCAATTCTTAAATAATTCACTCAGGGCATGTGATGCAACCGGGATTGGCCACATCTACACCCAGAGCTGGTTGAGACATAAGGCTGGACACTTCAGGCTGATAGCATTGGTGAGGTTCGGTGAGTAAATGCAGACCCTTTGAAGTCATAATGCATGGTACCCATTCCTTGCGTCCCAACACTCCAGGTTCAAGGGATTCTTCCTCCAGCTTAAACATGCATGGGAATCCCAGAGTATAGTCCACCTTGTGATTGGGAAACGATTTAAAATGCCTCTCAATTTTCATATCCTGGTCCTCGGGTTCACCATTCAGACGCTTTACTAACACTCTCCCCGCTTGGAGAGTCAGTGCCTTTAACCTCCTGTTTGGCACAGCTTGCAATTTCTGTGCAAGATGAACAGGAATAGGGAGAACCAATGAGAGACTAGCTGTAGGTGTCTGCACGGGCAAATATAATGCTCATTTCCCACCAGAAAGAGGATTTAACCAAAGGCTCAGCGTGCCCTGCTGGAAACAGATTAGTGCCTGAAACAATCCTGCGGTTTTGTGCCCAGCTCACAAGAAAGCGAGTTGAAGAAAGGAGCTCAGGGGCACTGTAATTCACAAACCTGCAGAGTTATAAATGACAGCTATCTTCCAAAAGTATATTGAAGTAAGCCTGCGAAAGGGACTTGAAAGCGGGGCAGAATTTCAGGAAAACGATTGCAGGGGGTAGACTGGAATTGCCCTGAAAGCATAGGAAATCAGGCAGAACGTCGACAATGATGCACTTGGCCAAAAAGGGCGTATGCGTTTTATCCTGAATATATTCAGGAAAAAACGCATACGCCCTTTTTGGCCAACCAAGCAACCTGTAAAGGAAATCTGCACTACAATGAAGTCTCACTGCCCCCCGGGCAAAAGGGCCATCTGAAAAAAGTGTAAAATCCAGAAAGGTAGGACAGGATATGGAGAACAGGGAGCCTTGTTATGCTGATTGGCAGGATGTAAATTGCCAGCAGCCATCCTGGAGAAGTGTATGGTGTTTCCTGAAACACGTAAGAAACAAAGCAACACAGCCTATGGCACTTCCACTTATGGTCCTATAGCTTACGGAAATTAAAATCAAAAACAGACAGCCACCCCAATATTTGGGATGGCTGTGTTCACAATAAGCTCGTCTACAGTATCAGGTAAATATCCCAGAAAGCAAAAAATGGATAAAGAAGTTGTGGCACGTACGTGCAATGCAATATCACTCAGCAATGAAATCTGTGTCATCAGGCCCGTAGTGGCATAGTGAGTGGATGCAGGTACGGTGATTCTACGTGAACTACGTCACACAGAAAAAGAAACATCATAAGATATCACTAATACACGGAATGTAAACTTGACTACACATGAACTGAATTACAAAACAGAACAGGGTCTCAAATTTAGAAAACCAACTAGTGCTTGCTTATGGGGAAAGGTGCCTTGGGGTGCTGCAGAAAACCAGAGACTGAAGTTAGCACAGATAACATTCCATTAGCCAAATATATAATAGACAAGACCTACTCCTTGCTCAACGAAATGGACTCAACACCACATATTCAACGCCTACGAATATATCTGACTAGGAATAATCTTAAATCCCATGGATATATATGTCTCCGTAAGAGAATCAAGCGTGTGTACAGCGGCCGATACGCAGCAGTGAAAATCCGATAAATCCCATTATCAAAATAAATTTCGAAAACAAAACACAAAGACAGTGAAATAGAGAGCAATTCTTAAATAATTCACTCAGGGCATGTTATGCAACCGGGATTGACCACATCTACACCCAGAGCTGGTTGAGACATAAGGCTGGACACTTCAGGCTGATAGCATTGGTGAGTTTCGGTGAGCAAATGCAGACCCTTTGAAGTCATACTGCATGGTACCTATTCCATGGGTCCCAACTCTTCAGGTTCAAGGGATTCTTCCTCCAGCTAAAACATGCATGGGAAACCCACAGTATGGTCCACCGTGTGATTGGGAAACGATTTAAAATGCATCTCAGTTTTCGTATCCTGGTCCTCGGGTTCACAATTCCAGATGCTTTACTAACACACTACCCGCTTGGAGAGTCAGTGCCTTTAACCTCCTCTTTAGCACAGCTTGCAATTTCTGTGCAAGATGAACAGGAATAGGGAGAACCAATGAGAGACTAGCTGTAGGTGTCTGCACGAGCAAATGTAACGCTCATTGCCCACCAGGAAGAGGAATTAAACAAAGGCTCAGTGTGCCCTCCTGGAAACAGATTAGGTCCTGAAGCAATCCTGCGGGTTTGTGCCCAGCTCACAAGAAAGCGAGTTGAAGAAAGGAGCTCAGGGGCACTGTAATTCACAAACCTGCAGAGTTATAAATGACAGCTATCTTCCAAAAGTATATTGAAGTTAGCCTGCGAAGGGGACTTGAAAGCGGGGCAGAATTTCAGGAAAACGATTGCAGGGGGTAGACTGGAATTGCCCTGAAAGCATAGGAACAGAGGCAGAACGTCGACAATGATGCACTTGGCCAAAAAGGGCGTATGCGTTTTTTAATGAATATATTCAGGAAAAAACGCATACGCCCTTTTTGGCCAACCAAGCAAGCCTGTAAAGGAAATCTGCACTACAATGAAGTCTCACTGCCCCCCGGGCAAAAGGCCCATCTGAAAAAAGTGTAAGATCCAGAAAGGTAGGACAGGATATGGAGAACAGGGAGCCTTGTTATGCTGATTGGCAGGATGTAAATTGCCAGCAGCCACCCTGGAGAAGTGTATGGTGTTTCCTGAAACACGTAAGAAACAAAGCAACACAGCCTATGGCACTTCCACTTATGGTCCTATAGCTTACGGAAATTAAAATCAAAAACAGACAGCCACCCCAATATTTGGGACGGCTGTGTTCACAAGAAGCTCGTCTACAGTACCAGGTAAATATCCCAGAAAGCAAAAAATAGATAAAGAATTTGTGGCACGTACGTGCAATGCAATATCACTCAGCAATGAAATCTGTGTCATCAGGCCCTTAGCGGCATAGTGAGTGGATGCAGGTACGGTGATTCTACGTGAACTACGTCACACAGAAGAAGAAACATCATAAGATATCACTAATACACGGAATGTAAACTTGACTACACATGAACTGAATTACAAAACAGAACAGGGTCTCAAATTTAGAAAACCAACTAGTGCTTGCTTATGGGGAAAGGTGCCTTGGGGTGCTGCATAAAACCAGAGCCTGAAATTAGCACAGATAACATTCCATAAGCCAAATATGTAATAGACAAGACCTACTCCTTGCTCAAAGAAATGGACTCAACACCACATATTCAACGCCTAGGAATATACCTGACTAGGAGGAATCTTAAAACCCATGGATATATATGTCTCCGTAAGAGAATCAAGCGTGTGTACAGCGGCCGAAACGCAGCAGTGAAAATCCGATAAATCCCATTATCAAAAGAAATTTCGAAAACAAAACACAAAGACAGTGAAATAGAGAGCAATTCTTAAATAATTCACACAGGGCATGTGATGGAACTGGGATTTACCACATCTACACCCAGAGCTGGTTGAGACATAAGGCTGGACTCTTCAGGCTGATAGCATTGGTGAGTTTCGGTGAGCAAATGCAGACCCTTTGAAGTCATACTGCATGGTACCCATTCCATGGGTCCCAACTCTCCAGGTTCAAGGGATTCTTCCTCCAGCTAAAACATGCATGGGAAACCCAGAGTATCGTCCACCGTGTTATTGGGAAACGATTTAAAGTGCATCTCAGTTTTCGTATCCTGGTCCTCGGGTTCACCATTCCAGATGCTTTACTAACACTCTCCCCGCTTGGAGAGTCAGTGCCTTTAACCTCCTGTTTGGCACAGCTTGCAATTTCTGTGCAAGATGAACAGGAATAGGGAGAACCAATCAGAGACTAGCTGTAGGTGTCTGCACGGGCAAATGTAACGCTCTTTGACGACCAGGAACAGGAATTAAACAAAGGCTCAGCGTGCCCAGCTGAAAACAGATTAGGGCCTGAAGCAATCCTGCGGTTTTGTGCCCAGCTCACAAGAAAGCGAGTTGAAGAAAGGAGCTCAGGGGCACTGTAATTCACAAACCTGCAGAGTTATAAATGACAGCTATCCTCCAAAACTATATTGAAGTAAGCCTGCGAAGGGGACTTGAAAGCGGGGCAGAATTTCAGGAAAACGATTGCAGGGGGTAGACTGGAATTGCCCTGAAAGCATAGGAGCAGAGGCAGAACATCGACAATGATGCACTTGGCCAAAAAGGGCGTATGCGTTTTTTCCTGAATATATTCAGGAAAAAACGCATACGCCCTTTTTGGCCAACCAAGCAAGCTTGTAACGGAAATCTGCACTACAATGAAGTCTCACTGCACCCCGGGCAAAAGGGCCATCTGAAAAAAGTGTAAAATCCAGAAAGGTAGGACAGGATATGGAGAACAGGGAGCCTTGTTATGCTGATTGGCAGGATGTAAATTGCCAGCAGCCACCCTGGAGAAGTGTATGGTGTTTCCTGAAACACATAAGAAACAAAGCAACACAGCCTATGGCACTTCCACTTATGGTCCTATAGCTTACGGAAATTAAAATCAAAAACAGACAGCCACCCCAATATTTGGGACGGCTGTGTTCACAAGAAGCTCGTCTACAGTACCAGGTAAATATCCCAGAAAGCAAAAAATAGATAAAGAATTTGTGGCACGTACGTGCAATGCAATATCACTCAGCAATGAAATCTGTGTCATCAGGCCCGTAGCGGCATAGTGAGTGGATGCAGGTACGGCGATTCTACGTGAACTACGGCACACAGAAAAAGAAACATCATAAGATATCACTAATACACGGAATGTAACCTTGACTACACATGAACTGAATTACAAAACAGAACAGGGTCTCAAATTTAGAAAACCAACTAGTGCTTGCTTATGGGAAAGGTGCCTTGGGGTGCTGCATAAAACCAGAGACTGAAATTAGCACAGATAACATTCCATAAGCCAAATATATAATAGAAAAGACCTACTCCTTGCTCAACGAAATGGACCCAACACCACATATTCAACGCCTAGGAATATACCTGACTAGGAAGAATCTTAAAACCCATGGATATATATGTCTCCGTAAGAATCAAGCGTGTGTACAGTGGCCGAAACGCAGCAGTGAAAATCCAATAAATGCCATTATCAAAATAAATTTCGAAAACAAAACACAAAGACAGTGAAATAGAGAGCAATTCTTAAATAATTCACTCAGGGCATGTGATGCAACCGGGATTGACCACATCTACACCCAGAGCTGGTTGAGACATAAGGCTGGACACTTCAGGCTGATAGCATTGGTGAGTTTCGGTGAGCAAATGCAGACCCTTTGAAGTCATACTTCATGGTACCCATTCCATGGGTCCCAACTCTCCAGGTTCAAGGGATTCTTCCTCCAGCTAAAACATGCATGGGAAACCCAGAGTATCGTCCACCGTGTGATTGGGAAACGATTTAAAATGCATCTCAGTTTTCATATCCTGGTCACCGGGTTCACCATTCCAGATGCTTTACTAACACTCTCCCCGCTTGGAGAGTCAGTGCCTTTAACCTCCTCTTTGGCACAGCTTGCAATTTCTGTGCAAGATGAACAGGACTAGGGAGAACCAATGAGAGACTAGCTCTAGGTGTCTGCACGGGCAAATGTAACGCTCATTTCCCACCAGGAAGAGGAATTAACCAAAGGCTCAGCACGCCCTGCCGGAAACAGATTAGGGCCTGAAGCAATCCTGCGGTTTTGTGCCCAGCTCACAAGAAAGCGAGTTGAAGAAAGGAGCTTACGGGCACTGTAATTCACAAACCTGCAGAGATATAAATGACAGCTCTCCTCCAAAAATATATTGAAGTAAGCCTGCGAAGGGGACTTGAAAGCGGGGCAGAATTTCAGGAAAACAATTGCAGGGGGTAGACTGGAATTGCCCTGAAAGCATAGGAAAAGAGGCAGAACGTCGACAATGATGCACTTGGCCAAAAAGGGCGTATGCGTTTTTTCCTGAATATATTCAGGAAAAAACGCATACGCACTTTTTGGCCAACCAAGCAAGCCTGTAAAGGAAATCTGCACTACAATGAAGTCTCACTGCCCCCCGGGCAAAAGGGCCATCTGAAAATAGTGTAAAATCCAGAAAGCTAGGACAGGATATGGAGAACAGGGAGCCTTGTTATACTGATTGTCAGGATGTAAATTCCCAGCAGCCACCCTGGAGAAGTGTATGGTGTTTCCTGAAACACGTAAGAAACAAAGCAACACAGCCTATGGCACTTCCACTTATGGTCCTATAGCTTACGGAAATTAAAATAAAAAACAGACAGCCACCCCAAAATTTGGGACGGCTGTGTTCCCAAGAAGCTCGTCTACAGTATTAGGTAAATATCCCAGAAAGTAAAAAATGGATAAAGAAGTTGTGGCACGTACGTAAAATGCAGTATCACTCAGCAGTGAAATCTGTGTCATCAGGCCCGTAGCGGCATAGTGAGTGGATGCAGGTACGGTGATTCTACGTGAACTACGTCACACAGAAAAAGAAACATCATAAGATATCACTAATACACGGAATGTAAACTTGACTACACATGAACAGAATTACAAAACAGAACAGGGTCTCAAATTTAGAAAACCAACTAGTGCTTGCTTATGGGGAAAGGTGCGTTGGGGTGCTGCATAAAACCAGAGACTGAAATTAGCACAGATAACTTTCCATAAGCCAAATATGTAATAGACAAGACCTACTCCTTGCTCAACGAAATGGACCCAACACCACATATTCAACGCCTAGGAATATACCTGACTAGGACGAATCTTAAAACCCATGGATATATATGTCTCCCTAAGAGAATCAAGCGTGTGTACAGCGGCCGAAACGCAGCAGTGAAAATCCGATAAATCCCATTATCAAAATAAATTTCGAAAACAAAACACAAAGACAGTGAAATAGAGAGCAATTCTTAAATAATTCACACAGGGCATGTGATGCAACCGGGATTTACCACATCTACACCCAGAGCTGGTTGAGACATAAGGCTGGACTCTTCAGGCTGATAGCATTGGTGAGTTTCGGTGAGCAAATGCAGACCCTTTGAAGTCATACTGCATGGTACCCATTCCATGGGTCCCAACTCTCCAGGTTCAAGGCATTCTTCCTCCAGGTAAAACATGCATGGGAAACCCAGAGTATCGTCCACCGTGTGATTGGGAAACGATTTAAAATGCATCTCAGTTTTCGTATCCTGGTCCTCGGGTTCACCATTCCAGATGCTTTACTAACACTCTCCCCGCTTGGAGAGTCAGTGCCTTTAACCTCCTGTTTGGCACAGCTTGCAATTTCTGTGCAAGATGAACAGGAATAGGGAGAACCAATCAGAGACTAGCTGTAGGTGTCTGCACGGGCAAATGTAACGCTCATTGACGACCAGGAAGAGGAATTAAACAAAGGCTCAGCGTGCCCAGCTGGAAACAGATTAGGGCCTGAAGCAATCCTGCGGTTTTGTGCCCAGCTCACAAGAAAGCGAGTTGAAGAAAGGAGCTCAGGGTCACTGTAATTCACAAACCTGCAGAGTTATAAATGACAGCTATCCTCCAAAAATATATTGAAGTAAGCCTGCGAAGGGGACTTGAAAGCGGGGCAGAATTTCAGGAAAACGATTGCAGGGGGTAGACTGGAATTGCCATGAAAGCATAGGAAAAGAGGCACAACGTCGACAATGATGCACTTGGCCAAAAAGGGCGTATGCGTTTTTACCTGAATATATTCAGGAAAAAACGCATACGCCCTTTTTGGCCAACCAAGCAAGCCTGTAAAGAAAACTACACTACAATGAAATCTCACTGCCCCCCCGGGCAAAAGGGCCAACTGAAAAAAGTGTAAAATCCAGAAAGGTAAGACAGGATATGGAGAACAGGGAGCCTTGTTATGCTGATTGGCAGGATGTAAATTGCCAGCAGCCACCCTGGAGAAGTGTATGGTGTTTCCTGAAACACGTAACAAACAAAGCAACACAGCCTATTGCACTTCCACTTATGGTCCTATAGCTTACGGAAATTAAAATCAAAAACAGAGAGCCACCCCAATATTTGGGACGGCTGTGTTCACAAGAAGCTCGTCTACAGTATCAGGTAAATATCCCAGAAAGCAAAAAATGGATAAAGAATTTGTGGCACGTACGTACAATGGAATATCACTCAGCAATGAAATCTGTGTCATCAGGCCCGTAGCGGCATAGTGAGTGGATGCAGGTACGGTGATTCTACGTGAACTACATCACACAGAAAAAGAAACATCATAATATATCACTAATACACGGAATGTAAACTTGACTACACATGAACTGAATTACAAAACAAAACAGGGTCTCAAATTTAGAAAACCAACTAGTGCTTGCTTATGGGGAAAGGTTCCTTGGGGTGCTGCATAAAACCAGAGACTGAAATTAGCACAGATAACTTTCCATAAGCCAAATATGTAATAGACAAGACCTACTCCTTGCTCAACGAAATCGACCCAACACCACATATTCAACGCCTAGGAATATACCTGACTAGGAAGAATCTTAAAACCCATGGATATATATGTCTCCGTAAGAGAATCAAGCGTGTGTACTGCGGTCGAAACGCAGCAGTGAAAATCCGATAAATCCCATTATCAAAATAAATTTCGAAAACAAAACACAAAGACAGTGAAATAGAGAGCAATTCTTAAATAATTCACTCAGGGCATGTGATGCAACCGGGATTGACCACATCTACACCCAGAGCTGGTTGAGACATAAGGCTGGACTCTTCAGGCTGATAGCATTGGTGAGTTTCGGTGAGCAAATGCAGACCCTTTGAAGTCATACTTCATGGTACCCATTCCATGGGTCCCAACTCTCCAGGTTCAAGGGATTCTTCCTCCAGCTAAAACATGCATGGGAAACCCAGAGTATCGTCCACCGTGTGATTGGGAAACGATTTAAAATGCATCTCAGTTTTCGTATCCTGGTCACCGGGTTCACCATTCCAGATGCTTTACTAACACTCTCCCCGCTTGGAGAGTCAGTGCCTTTAACCTCCTCTTTGGCACAGCTTGCAATTTCTGTGCAAGATGAACAGGAATAGGGAGAACCAATGAGAGACTAGCTGTAGGTGTCTGCACGGGCAAATGTAACGCTCATTGCCCACCAGGAAGAGGAATTAAACAAAGGCTCAGTGTGCCCTGCTGGAAACAAATTAGGGCCTGAAGCAATCCTGCGGTTTTGTGCCCAGCTCACAAGAAAGCGAGTTGAAGAAAGGAGCTCAGGGGCACTGTAATTCACAAACCTGCAGAGTTATAAATGACAGCTATCTTCCAAAAATATATTGAAGTAAGCCTGCGAAGGGGACTTGAAACCGGGGCAGAATTTCAGGAAAACGATTGCAGGGGGTAGACTGGAATTGCCCTGAAAGCATAGGAAATGAGGCAGAACGTCGACAATGATGCACTTGGCCAAAAAGGGCGTATGCGTTTTTTCCTGAATATATTCAGGAAAAAACGCATACGCCCTTTTTGGCCAACCAAGCAAGCCTGTAAAGGAAATCTGCACTACAATGAAGTCTCACTGCCCCCCGGGCCAAAGGGCCATCTGAAAAAGGTGTAAAATCCAGAAAGGTAGGACAGGATATGGAGAAGAGGGAGCCTTGTTATGCTGATTGGCAGGATGTAAATTGCCAGCAGCCACCCTGGAGAAGTGTATGGTGTTTCCTGAAACACGTAACAAAGCAACACAGCCTATGGCACTTCCACTTATGGTCCTATAGCTTACGGAAATTAAAATCAAAAACAGACAGCCACCCCAATATTTGGGACGGCTGTGTTCACAAGAAGCTCGTCTACAGTATCAGGTAAATATCCCAGAAAGCAAAAAATTGATAAAGAAGTTGTGGCACGTACGTACAATGCAATATCACTCAGCAATGAAATCTGTGTCATCAGGCCCGTAGCGGCATAGTGAGTGGATGCAGGTACGGTGATTCTACGTGAACTACGTCACACAGAAAAAGAAACATCATAAGATATCACTAATACACGGAATAAAAATTTGACTACACATGAACTGAATTACAAAACAGAACAGGGTCTCAAATTTAGAAAACCAACTAGTGCTTGCTTATGGGGAAAGGCGCCTTGGGGTGCTGCATAAAACCAGAGACTGAAATTAGCACAGATAACTTTCCATAAGCCAAATATGTAATAGAAAAGACCTACTCCTTGCTCAACGAAATGGACCCAACACCACATATTCAACGCCTAGGAATATACCTGACTAGGAAGAATCTTGAAACCCATGGATATATATGTCTCCGTAAGGGAATCAAGCGTGTGTACAGCGGCCGAAACGCAGCAGTGAAAATCCGATAAATCCCATTATCAAAATAAATTTCGAAAACAAAACACAAAGACAGTGAAATAGAGAGCAATTCTTAAATAATTCACTCAGGGCATGTGATGCAACCAGGATTGACCACATCTACACCCAGAGGTGGTTGAGACATAAGGCTGGACACTTCAGGCTGATAGCATTGGTGAGTTTCGGTGAGCAAATGCAGACCCTTTGAAGTCATACTGCATGGTACCCATTCCATGGGTCCCAACTCTCCATGTTCAAGGCATTCTTCCTCCAGCTAATACATGCATGGGAAACCCAGAGTATCGTGCACCGGGTGATTGGGAAACGATTTAAAATGCATCTCAGTTTTCGTATCCTGGTCCTCGGGTTCACCATTCCAGATGCTTTACTAACACTCTCCCCGCTAGGAGAGTCAGTGCCTTTAACCTCCTCTTTGGCACAGCTTGCAATTTCTGTGCAAGATGAACAGGAATAGGGAGAACCAATGTGAGAATAGCTGTAGATGTCTGCACGGGCAAATGTAACGCTCATTTCCCACCAGGAAGAGGAATTAACCAAAGGCTCAGCATGCCCTGCCGGAAACAGATTAGGGCCTGAAGCAATCCTGCGGTTTTGTGCCCAGCTCACAAGAAAGCGAGTTGAAGAAAGGAGCTCAGGGGCACTGTAATTCACAAACCTGCAGAGTTATAAATGACAGCTATCTTCCAAAAGTATATTGAAGTAAGCCTGCGAAGGGGACTTGAAAGCGGGGCAGAATTTCAGGAAAACGATTGCAGGGGGTAGACTGGAATTGCCCTGAAAGCATAGGAAAAGAGGCACAACGTCGACAATGATGCACTTGGCCAAAAAGGGCGTATGCGTTTTTTCCTGAATATATTCAGGAAAAAACGCATACGCCCTATTTGGCCAACCAAGCAAGCCTGTAAAGGAAATCTCCACTACAATGAAATCTCACTTCCCCCTGGGCAAAAGCGGCATCTGAAAAAAGTGTAAAATCCAGAAACGTAGGACAGGATATGGAGAACAGGGAGCTTTGTTATGCTGATTGGCAGGATGTAAATTGCCAGCAGCCACCCTGGAGAAGTGTATGGTGTTTCCTGAAACACGTAAGAAACAAAACAACACAGCCTATGGCACTTCCACTTATGGTACTATAGCTTACGGAAATTAAAATCAAAATCAGACAGCCACCCCAATATTTGGGACGGCTGTGTTCACAAGAAGCTCGTCTACAGTATCAGGTAAATATCCCAGAAAGCAAAAAATGGATAAAGAAGTTGTGGCACGTACGTACAATGCAATATCACTCAGCAATGAAATCTGTGTCATCAGGCCCGTAGCGGCATAGTGAGTGGATGCAGGTACGATGATTCTACGTGAACTACGTCACACAGAAAAAGAAACATCATAAGATATCACTAATACACGGAATGTAAATTTGACTACACATGAAATGTATTACAAAACAGAACAGGGTCTCAAATTTAGAAAACCAACTAGTGCTTGCTTATGGGGAAAGGCGCCTTGGGGTGCTGCATAAAAACAGAGACTGAAATTAGCACAGATAACTTTCAATAAGCCAAATATGTAATAGACAAGACCTACTCCTTGCTCAAAAAAATGGACCCAACACCACATATTCAACGCCTAGGAATATACCTGACTAGGAAGAATCTTAAAACCCATGGATATATATGTCTCTGTAAGAGAATCAAGCGTGTGTACAGCGGCCGAAACGCAGCAGTGAAAATCCGATAAATCCCATTATCAAAATAAATTTCGAAAACAAAACACAAAGACAGTGAAATAGAGAGCAATTCTTAAATAATACACTCAGGGCATGTGAAGCAACCGGGATTGACCACATCTACACCCAGAGCTGGTTGAGACATAAGGCTGGACACTTCAGGCTGATAGCATTGGTGGTTTCGGTGAGCAAATGCAGACCCTTTGAAGTCATACTGCATGGTACCCATTACATGGGTCCCAACTCTACAGGTTCAAGGGATTCTTCCTCCAGCTAAATCATGTATGGGAAACCCAGAGTATCGTCCACCGTGTGATTGGGAAACGATTTAAAATGCATCTCAGTTTTCGTATCCTGGTCGTCGGGTTCACCATTCCAGATGCTTTAATAACAATCTCCCCCCTTGGAGAGTCAGTGCCTTTAACCTCGTATTTGGCACAGCTTGCAATTTCTGTGCAAGATGAACAGAAATAGGAGAAGCAATGAGAGACTAGATGTAGGTGTCTGCACGGGCGAATGTAATGCTCATTTCCCACCAGGAAGAGGAATTAACCAGAGGCTCAGCGTGCCCTGACGGAAACAGATTAGGGCCTGAAGCAATCCTGCGGTTTTGTGCCCAGCTCACAAGAAAGCGAGTTGAAGAAAGGAGCTCAGGGGCACTGTAATTCACAAACCTGCAGAGTTATAAATGACAGCTATCCTCCAAAAATATATTGAAATAAGCCTGCGAAGGGGACTTGAAAGCGGGGCAGAATTTCAGGAAAACGATTGCAGGGGGTAGTCTGGAATTGCCCTGAAAGCATAGGAAAAGAGGCAGAACGTCGACAATGATGCACTTGGCCAAAAAGGGCGTATGCGTTTTTTCCTGAATATATTCAGGAAAAAACGCATACGCCCATTTTGGCCAATCAAGCAAGCCTGTAAAGGAAATCTGCACTACAATGAAATCTAATTGCCCACCCGGGCAAAAGGGCCATCTGAAAAAAGTGTAAAATCCAGAAAGGTAGGACAGGATATGGAGAACAGGGAGCCTTGTTATGCTGATTGGCAGGATGTAAATTGCCAGCAGCCACCCTGGAGAAGTGTATGGTGTTTCCTGAAACACGTAAGAAACAAAGCAACACAGCCTATGGCACTTCCACTTATGGTCCTATAGCTTACGGAAATTAAAATCAAAAACAGAGAGCCACCCCAAAGTTTGGGACAGCTGTGTTCCCAAGAAGCTCGTCTACAGTACCAGGTAAATATCCCAAAAAGCAAAAAATGGATAAAGAAGTTGTGGCACGTACGTGCAATGCAGTATCACTCAGCAATGAAATCTGTGTCATCAGGCCCGTAGCGGCATAGTGAGTGGATGCAGGTACGGTGATTCTACGTGAACTACGTCACACAGAAAAAGAAACATCATAAGATATCACTAATACACGGAATGTAAACTTGACTACACATGAACTGAATTACAAAACAGAACAGGGTCTCAAATTTAGAAAACCAACTAGTGCTTTTTTATGGGGAAAGGTGCGTTGGGGTGCTGCATAAAACCAGAGACTGAAATTAGCACAGATAACTTTCCATAAGCCAAATATGTAATAGAGAAGACATACTCCTTGCTCAACGAAATGGACCCAACACCCCATATTCATCACCTAGGAATATACCTGACTAGGAAGAATCTTAAAACCCATGGATATATATGTCTCCGTAAGAGAATCAAGCGTGTGTACAGCGGCCGATACGCAGCAGTGAAAATCCGATAAATCCCATTATCAAAATAAATTTCGAAAACAAAACACAAAGACAGTGAAATAGAGAGCAATTCTTAAATAATTCACTCAGGGCATGTGATGCAACCGGTGATTGACCACATCTACACCCAGAGCTGGTTGAGACATAAGGCTGGACACTTCAGGCTGATAGCATTGGTGAGTTTCGGTGAGCAAATGCAGACCCTTTGAAGTCATACTGCATGGTACCCATTCCATGGGTCCCAACTCTCCAGGTTCAAGGGATTCTTCCTCCAGGTATAACATGCATGGGAAACCCAGAGTATCGTCAACCGTGTGATTGGGAAACGATTTAAAATACATCTCAGTTTTCGTATCCTGGTCCTCGAGTTCACCATTCCAGATGCTTTACTAACACTCTCCCCGCTTGGAGAGTCAGTGCCTTTAACCTCCTGTTTGGCACAGCTTGCAATTTCTGTGCAAGATGAACAGGAATAGGGAGAACCAATGAGAGACTAGCTGTAGGTGTCTGCACGGGCAAATGTAACGCTCATTTCCCACCAGGAAGAGGAATTAAACAAAGGCTCAGTGTGCCCTGCTGAAAACAGATTAGGGCCTGAAGCAATCCTGCGGTTTTGTGCCCAGCTCACAAGAAAGCGAGTTGAAGAAAGGAGCTCAGGGGCACTGTAATTCACAAACCTGCAGAGTTATAAATGACAGCTATCCTCCAAAAATATATTGAAGTAAGCCTGCGAAGGGGACTTGAAAGCGGGGCAGAATTTCAGGAAAACGATTGCAGGGTGTAGACTGGAATTGCCTGGAAAGCATAGGAAAAGAGGCACAACGTCGACAATGATGCACTTGGCCAAAAAGGGCGTATGCGTTTTTTCCTGAATATATTCAGGAAAAAACGCATACGCCCTCTTTGGCCAACCAAGCAAGCCTGTAAAGGAAATCTGCACTACAATGAAGTCTCACTGCCCCCCGGGCAAAAGGGCCATCTGAAAAAAGTGTAAAATCCAGAAAGGTAGGACAGGATATGGAGAACAGGGAGCCTTGTTATGCTGATTGGCAGGATGTAAATTGCCAGCAGCCACCCTGGAGAAGTGTATGGTGTTTCCTGAAACACGTAAGAAATACAGCAACACAGCCTATGGCAATTGCACTTATGGTCCTATTGCTTAGGGAAATTAAAATCAAAAACACAGAGCCACCCCAAAGTTTGGGACGGCTGTGTTCCCAAGAAGCTCGTCTACAGTACCAGGTAAATATCCCAGAAAGCGAAAAATGGATAAAGAAGTTGTGGCACGTACATGCAATGCAATATCACTCAGCAATGAAATCTGGGTCATCAGGCCTGTAGCGGCATAGTGAGTGGATGCAGGTACGGTGATTCTACGTGAACTATGTCACACAGAAAAAGAAACATCATAAGATATCACTAATACACGGAATGTAAACTTGACTACACATGAACTGAATTACAAAACAGTACAGGGTCTCAAATTTAGAAAACCAACTAGTGCTTGCTTATGGGGAAAGGTGCCTTGGGGTGCTGCATAAAACCAGAGACTGAAATTAGCACAGATAACATTCCATAAGCCAAATATGTAATAGACAAGACCTACTCCTTGCTCAACGAAATGGACCCAACACCACATATTCAACGCCTAGGAATATACCTGACTAGGAAGAATCTTAATACCCATGGATACATATATGTCTCCATAAGAGAATCAAGCGTGTGTACTGCGGCCGAAAAGCAGCAGTGAAAATCCGATAAATCCCATTATCAAAATAAATTTCGAAAACAAAACAGAAAGACAGTGAAATGGAGAGCAATTCTTAAATAATTCACTCAGGGCATGTGATGCAACCGGGATTTACCACATCTACACCCAGAGCTGGTTGAGTCATAAGGCTGGACACTTCAGGCTGATAGCATTGGTGAGTTTCGGTGAGCAAATGCAGACCCTTTGAAGTCATACTGCATGGTACCCATTCCATGGGTCCCAACTCTCCAGGTTCAAGGGATTCTTCCTTCAGCTAAAACATGCATGGGAAACACAGAGTATGGTACACCGTGAGATTGGGAAACGATTTAAAATGCATCTCAGTTTTCGTATCCTGGTCCTCGGGTTTACCATTCCAGATGCTTTATTAACACTCTCCCCGCTTGGAGAGTCAGTGCCTTTAAACTCCTGTTTGGCACAGCTTGCAATTTCTGTGCAAGATGAACAGGAATAGGGAGAACCAATGAGAGACTAGCTGTAGGTGTCTGACCGTCTAATGTAACACTCATTGCCGAACAGGAAAAGGAATTAAACAAAGGCTCAGCGTGCCCTGCTGGAAACAGATTAGGGCCTGAAGCAATCCTGCGGTTTTGTGCCCAGCTCACAAGAAAGCGAGTTGAAGAAAGGAGCTCAGGGGCACTGTAATTCACAAACCTGCAGAGTTATAAATGACAGCTATCCTCCAAAAATATATTGAAGTAAGCCTGCGAAGGGGACTTGAAAGCGGGGCAGAATTTCAGGAAAACGATTGCAGGGTGTAGACTGGAATTGCCCGGAAAGCATAGGAAAAGAGGCACAACGTCGACAATGATGCACTTGGCCAAAAAGGGCGTATGCGTTTTTTCCTGAATATATTCAGGAAAAAACGCATACGCCCTCTTTGGCCAACCAAGCAAGCCTGTAAAGGAAATCTGCACTACAATGAAGTCTCACTGCCCCCCGGGCAAAAGGGCCATCTGAAAAAAGTGTAAAATCCAGAAAGGTAGGACAGGATATGGAGAACAGGGAGCCTTGTTATGCTGATTGGCAGGATGTAAATTGCCAGCAGCCACCCTGGAGAAGTGTATGGTGTTTCCTGAAACACGTAAGAAATACAGCAACACAGCCTATGGCAATTGCACTTATGGTCCTATTGCTTAGGGAAATTAAAATCAAAAACACAGAGCCACCCCAAAGTTTGGGACGGCTGTGTTCCCAAGAAGCTCGTCTACAGTACCAGGTAAATATCCCAGAAAGCGAAAAATGGATAAAGAAGTTGTGGCACGTACATGCAATGCAATATCACTCAGCAATGAAATCTGTGTCATCAGGCCCATAGCGGCATAGTGAGTGGATGCAGGTACGGTGATTCTACGTGAACTATGTCACACAGAAAAAGAAACATCATAAGATATCACTAATACACGGAATGTAAACTTGACTACACATGAACTGAATTACAAAACAGTACAGGGTCTCAAATTTAGAAAACCAACTAGTGCTTGCTTATGGGGAAAGGTGCCTTGGGGTGCTGCATAAAACCAGAGACTGAAATTAGCACAGATAACATTCCATAAGCCAAATATGTAATAGACAAGACCTACTCCTTGCTCAACGAAATGGACCCAACACCACATATTCAACGCCTAGGAATATACCTGACTAGGAAGAATCTTAATACCCATGGATACATATATGTCTCCATAAGAGAATCAAGCGTGTGTACTGCGGCCGAAAAGCAGCAGTGAAAATCCGATAAATCCCATTATCAAAATAAATTTCGAAAACAAAACACAAAGACAGTGAAATGGAGAGCAATTCTTAAATAATTCACTCAGGGCATGTGATGCAACCGGGATTTACCACATCTACACCCAGAGCTGGTTGAGACATAAGGCTGGACACTTCAGGCTGATAGCATTGGTGAGTTTCGGTGAGCAAATGCAGACCCTTTGAAGTCATACTGCATGGTACCCATTCCATGGGTCCCAACTCTCCAGGTTCAAGGGATTCTTCCTTCAGCTAAAACATGCATGGGAAACACAGAGTATGGTACACCGTGAGATTGGGAAACGATTTAAAATGGATCTCAGTTTTCGTATCCATGTCCTCGGGTTCACCATTCCAGATGCTTTACTAACAATCTCCCCGCTTGGAGAGTCAGTGCCTTTAACCTCCTGTTTGGCACAGCTTGCAATTTCTGTGCAAGATGAACAGGAATATGGAGAACCAATGAGAGACTAGCTGTAGGTGTCTGCACGGGCAAATGTAACGCTCATTGCCCACCAGGAAGAGGAATTACCCAAAGGCTCAGTATGCCCTGCCAGAAACAGATTAGGGCCTGAAGCAATCCTACGGTTTTGTGCCCAGCTCACAAGAAAGCGAGTTGAAGAAAGGAGCTCAGGGGCACTGTAATTCACAAACCTGCAGAGTTATAATTGACAGCTATCCTCCAAAAATATATTGAAGTAAGCCTGCGAAGGGGACTTGAAAGCGGGGCAGAATTTCAGGAAAAGGATTGCAGGTGGTAGACTGGAATTGCCCTGAAAGCATAGGAAAACAGGCAGAACGTCGACAATGATGCACTTGGCCAAAAAGGGCATATGCGTTTTTTCCTGAATATATTCAGGAAAAAACGCATATGCCCTTTTTGGCCAACCAAGCAAGCTTGTAAAGGAAATCTGCACTACAATGAAGTCTCACTGCCCCCCGGGCAAAAGGGCCATCTGAAAAAAGTGTAAAATCCAGAAAGGTAGGACAGGATATGGAGAACAGGGAGCCTTGTTATGCTGATTGGCAGGATGTAAGTTGCCAACAGCCACCCTGGAGAAGTGTATGGTGTTTCCTGAAACACATAAGAAATAAAGCAACACAGCCTATGGCAATTGCACTTATGGTCCTATTCCTTAGGGAAATTAAATGAAAAACAGAGAGCCACCCCAAAGTTTGGGACGGTTGTGTTCCCAAGAAGCTCGTCTACAGTACCAGATAAATATCCCAGAAATCAAAAAATGGATAAAGAAGTTGTGGCACGTACGTGATATGCAGTATCACTCAGCAATGAAATCTGTGTCATCAGGCCCGTAGCGGCATAGTGAGTGGATGCACGTACGGTGATTCTACGTGAACTACGTCACACAGAAAAAGAAACATCATAAGATATCACTAATACACGGAATGTAAACTTTACTACACATGAACTGAATTACAAAACAGAACAGGGTCTCAAATTTAGAAAACCAACTAGTGCTTGCTTATGGGGAAAGGTGCGTTGGGGTGCTGCATAAAACCAGAGACTGAAATTAGCAGAGATAACATTCCATAAGCCAAATATGTAATAGAAAAGACCTACTCCTTGCTCAACGAAATGGACCCAACACCACATATTCAACGCCTAGGAATATACCTGACTAGGAAGAATCTTAAAACCCATGGATATATATGTCTCCGTAAGAGAATCAAGCGTGTGTACTGCGGTCGAAACGCAGCAGTGAAAATCCGATAAATCCCATTATCAAAATAAATTTCGAAAACAAAACATAAAGACAGTGAAATAGAGAGCAATTCTTAAATAATTCACTCAGGGCATGTGATGCAACCGGGATTGACCACATCTACACCCAGAGCTGGTTGAGACATAAGGCTGGACAGTTCAGGCTGATAGCATTGGTGAGTTTCGGTGAGCAAATGCAGACCCTTTGAAGTCACAATGCATGGTACCTATTCCATGGGTCCCAACTCTTCAGGTTCAAAGCATTCCTCCTCCAGCTAAAACATGCATGGGAAACCCACAGTATGTTCCACCGTGTGATTGGGAAACGATTTAAAATGCATCTCAGTTTTCGTATCCTGGTCCTCGGGTTCACAATTCCAGATGCTTTACTAACACTCTCCCTGCTTGGAGAGTCAGTGCCTTTAACCTCCTGTTTACCACAGCTTGCAATTTCTGTGCAAGATGTACAGGAATAGGGAGAACCAATGAGAGACTAGCTATAGGTGTCTGCAAGGGCAAATGTAACGCTCATTTCAGACCAGGAAGAGGAATTAACCAAAGACTCAGTGTGCCCTGCCAGAAACAGATTAGGGCCTGAAGCAATCCTGCGGATTTGTGCCCAGCTCACAAGAAAGCGAGTTGAAGAAAGGAGCTCAGGGGCACTGTAATTCACAAACCTGCAGTGTTATAAATGACAGCTATCCTCCAAAAATATATTGAAGTAAGCCTGCGAAGGGGACTTGAAAGCGGGGCAGAATTTCAGGAAAACGATTGCAGGGGGTAGACTGGAATTGCCCTGAAAGCATAGGAAAAGAGGCACAACGTTGACAATGATGCACTTGGCCAAAAAGGGCGTATGCGTTTTTTCCTGAATATATTCAGGAAAAAACGCATACGCACTTTTTGGCCAACCAAGCAAGCCTGTAAAGGAAATCTGAACTACAATGAAGTCTCACTGCCCCCCGGGCAAAAGGGCCATCTGAAAAAAGTGTAAAATCCAGAAAGGTAGGACAGGATATGGAGAACAGGGAGCCTTGTTATGCTGATGGGCAGGATGTAAATTGCCAGCAGCCACCCTGGAGAAGTGTATGGTGTTTCCTGAAACACGTAAGAAACAAAGCAACACAGCCTATGGCACTTCCACTTATGGTCCTATAGCTTACGAAAATTAAATCAAAAACAGACAGCCACCCCAATATTTGGGACGGCTGTGTTCACAAGAAGCTCTTCTACAGTATCAGGTAAATATCCCAGAAAGCAAAAAATGGATAAAGAAGTTGTGGCACGTACGTACAATGCAATATCACTCAGCAATGAAATCTGTGTCATCAGGCCCGTTGTGGCATAGTGAGTGGATGCAGGTACGGTGATTCTACGTGAACTACGTCACACAGAAAAAGAAACATCATAAGATATCACTAATACACGGAATGTAAACTTGACTACACATGAACTGAATTACAAAACAGAACAGGGTCTCAAATTTAGAAAACCAACTAGTGCTTGCTTATGGGGAAAGGTGCCTTGGGGTGCTGCATAAAACCAGAGACTGAAATTAGCACCGATAACTTTCCATAAGCCAAATATGTAATAGACAAGACCTACTCCTTGTTCAACGAAATGGACCCAACACCACATATTCAACGCCTAGGAATATACCTGACTAGGTAGAATATTAAAACCCATGGATATATATGTCTCCGTAAGAGAATCAAGCGTGTGTACAGTGGCCGAAACGCAGCAGTGAAAATCCGATAAATCCCATTATCAAAATAAATTTCGAAAACAAAACACAAAGACAGTGAAATAGAGAGCAATTCTTAAATAATACACTCAGGGCATGTGATGCAACCGGGATTGACCACATCTACACCCAGAGCTGTTTGAGACAAAAGGCTGGACACTTCAGGCTGATAGCATTGGTGAGTTTCGGTGAGCAAATGCAGACCCTTTGAAGTCATACTGCATGGTACCCATTCCATGGGTCCCAAATCTCCAGTTTCAAGGCATTCTTCCTCCAGCTAAAAAATGCATGGGAAACCCAGAGTATCGTCCACCGTGTGATTGGGAAACGATTTAAAATGCATCTCAGTTTTCGTATCCTGGTCCTCGGGTTCACCATTCCAGATGCTTTACTAACACTCTCCCCGCTTGGAGAGTCAGTGCCTTTAACCTCCTGTTTGGCACAGCTTGCAAATTCTGTGCAAGATGAACAGGAATAGGGAGAACCAATGAGAGACTAGCTGTAGGTGTCTGCACGGGCAAATGTAACGCTCATTGCCCACCAGGAAGAGGAATTAAACAAAGGCTCAGCGTGCCCTGCTGAAAACAGATTAGGGCCTGAAGCAATCCTGCGGTTTTGTGCCCAGCTCACAAGAAAGCGAGTTGAAGAAAGGAGCTCAGGGGCACTATAATTCACAAACCTGCAGAGTTATAAATGACAGCTATCCTCCAAAAATATATGGAAGTAAGCCTGCAAAGGGGACTTGAAAGCGGGGCAGAATTTCAGGAAAACGATTGCAGGGGGTAGACTGGAATTGCCCTGAAAGCATAGGAAAATAGGCAGATCGTCGACAATGATGCACTTGGCCAAAAAGGGCGTATGCGTTTTTTCCTGAATATATTCAGGAAAAAATGCATACGCCCTTTTTGGCCAACCAAGCAAGCCTGTAAAGGAAATCTGCACTACAATGAAATCTCACTGCTCCCCCGGGCAAAAGGGCCATCTGAAAAAAGTGTAAAATCCAGAAAGTTAGGACCGGATATGGAGAACAGGGAGCCTTGTTATGCTGATTGGCAGGATGTAAATTGCCAGCAGCCACCATGGAGAAGTGTATGGTGTTTCCTGAAACACGTAAGAAACAAAGCAACACAGCCTATGGCACTTCCACTTATGGTCCTATAGCTTACGGAAATTAAAATCAAAAACAGACAGCCACCCCAATATTTGGGACGGCTGTGTTCACAAGAAGCTCGTCAACAGTATCAGGTAAATATCCCAGAAAGCAAAAAATGGATAAAGAATTTGTGGCACGTACGTACAATGCAATATCACTCAGCAATGAAATCTGTGTCATCAGGCCCGTAGTGGCATAGTGACTGGATGCAGGTACGGTGATTCTACGTGAACTACGTCACACAGGAAAAGAAACATCATAAGATATCACTAATACACGGAATGTAAACTTGACTACAATGAACTGAATTACAAAACAAAACAGGGTCCCAAATTTAGAAAACAAACTAGTGCTTGCTTATGGGGAAAGGTGCCTTGGGGTGCTGCATAAAACCAGAGACTGAAATTAGCACAGATAACTTTCCATAAGCCAAATATATAATAGACAAGACCTACTCCTTGCTCAACGAAATGGACTCAATACCACATATTCAACGCCTAGGAATATACATGACTAAGAAGAATCTTAAAACCCATGGATATATATGTGTCCGTAGGAGAATCAAGCGTGTGTACAGCGGCCGAAACGCAGCAGTGAAAATCCGATAAATCCCATTATCAAAATAAATTTCGAAAACAAAACACAAAGGCAGTGAAATAGAGGCAATTCTTAAATAATTCACTCAGGGCATGTGATGCAACCGGGATTGACCACATCTACAACCAGAGCTGGTTGAGACATAAGGCTGGACACTTCAGGCTGATAGCATTGGTGAGTTTCGGTGAGCAAATGCAGACCCTTTGAAGTCATACTGCATGGTACCCATTCCATGGGTCCCAACTCTCCAGGTTCAAGGGATTCTTCCTTCAGCTAAAACATGCATTGGAAACACACAGTATGGTACACCGTGAGATTGGGAAACGATTTAAAATGGATCTCAGTTTTCGTATCCATGTCCTCGGGTTCACCATTCCAGATGCTTTACTAACACTCTCCCCGCTTGGAGAGTCAGTGCCTTTAACCTCCTGTTTGGCACAGCTTGCAATTTCTGTGCAAGATGAACAGGAATAGGGAGAACCAATGAGAGACTAGCTGTAGGTGTCTGCACGGGCAAATGTAACGCTCATTGCCCACCAGGAAGAGGAATTAACCAAAGGCTCAGTATGCCCTGCCAGGAACAGATTAGGTCCTGAAGCAATCCTACGGTTTTGTGCCCAGCTCACAAGAAAGCGAGTTGAAGAAAGGAGCTCAGGGGCACTGTAATTCACAAACCTGCAGAGTTATAATTGACAGCTATCCTCCAAAAATATATTGAAGTAAGCCTGCGAAGGGGACTTGAAAGCGGGGCAGAATTTCAGGAAAACGATTGCAGGTGGTAGACTGGAATTGCCCTGAAAGCATAGGAAAAGAGGCAGAACGTCGACAATGATGCACTTGGCCAAAAAGGGCGTATGCGTTTTTTCCTGAATATATTCAGGAAAAAACGCATACGCCCTTTTTGGCCAACCAAGCAAGCCTGTAAAGGAAATCTGCACTACAATGAAGTCTCACTGCCCCCCGGGCAAAAGGGCCATCTGAAAAAAGTGTAAAATCCAGAAAGGTAGGACAGGATATGGAGAACAGGGAGCCTTGTTATGCTGATTGTCAGGATGTAAGTTGCCAACAGCCACCCTGGAGAAGTGTATGGTGTTTCCTGAAACACATAAGAAATAAAGCAACACAGCCTATGGCAATTGCACTTATGGTCCTATTCCTTAGGGAAATTAAAATGAAAAACAGAGAGCCACCCCAAAGTTTGGGACGGTTGTGTTCCCAAGAAGCTCGTCTACAGTACCAGATAAATATCCCAGAAATCAAAAAATGGATAAAGAAGTTGTGGCACGTACGTGATATGCAGTATCACTCAGCAATGAAATCTGTGTCATCAGGCCCGTAGCGGCATAGTGAGTGGATGCAGGTACGGTGATTCTACGTGAACTACGTCACACAGAAAAAGAAACATCATAAGATATCACTAATACACGGAATGTAAACTTGACTACACATGAACTGAATTACAAAACAGAACAGGGTCTCAAATTTAGAAAACCAACTAGTGCTTGCTTATGGGGAAAGGTGCGTTGGGGTGCTGCATAAAACCAGAGACTGAAATTAGCAGAGATAACATTCCATAAGCCAAATATGTAATAGAAAAGACCTACTCCTTGCTCAACGAAATGGACCCAACACCACATATTCAACGCCTAGGAATATACCTGACTAGGAAGAATCTTAAAACCCATGGATATATATGTCTCCGTAAGAGAATCAAGCGTGTGTACTGCGGTCGAAACGCAGCAGTGAAAATCCGATAAATCCCATTATCAAAATAAATTTCGAAAACAAAACATAAAGACAGTGAAATAGAGAGCAATTCTTAAATAATTCACTCAGGGCATGTGATGCAACCGGGATTGACCACATCTACACCCAGAGCTGGTTGAGACATAAGGCTGGACAGTTCACGCTGATAGCATTGGTGAGTTTCGGTGAGCAAATGCAGACCCTTTGAAGTCATACTGCATGGTACATATTCCATGGGTCCCAACTCTTCAGGTTCAAGGGATTCTTCCTCCAGCTAAAACATGCATGGGAAACCCACTGTATGGTCCACCGTGTGATTGGGAAACGATTTAAAATGCATCTCAGTTTTCGTATCCTGGTCCTCGCGTTCACCATTCCAGATGCTTCACTAACACTCTCCCCGCTTGGAGAGTCAGTGCCTTTAACCTCCTGTTTGGCACAGCTTGCAATTTCTGTGCAAGATGAACAGGAATAGGGAGAACCAATGAGAGACTAGCTGTAGGTTTCTGCACGGGCAAATGTAACGCTCATTTCCCACCAGGAAGAGGAATTAACCAAAGGCTCAGCATGCACTGCCGGAAACAGATTAGGGCCTGAAGCAATCCTGCGGTTTTGTGCCCAGCTCACAAGAAAGCGAGTTGAAGAAAGGAGCTCAGGGGCACTGTAATTCACAAACCTGCAGTGTTATAAATGACAGCTATCCGCCAAAAATATATTGAAGTAAGCCTGCGAAGGCAACTTGAAAGCGGGGCAGAATTTCAGGAAAACGATTGCAGGGGGTAGACTGGAATTGCCCTGAAAGCATAGGAAAAGAGGCAGAACGTCGACAATGATGCACTTGGCCAAAAAGGGCGTATGCGTTTTTTCCTGAATATATTCAGGAAAAAACGCATACGCCCTTTTTGGCCAACCAAGCAAGCCTCTAAAGGAAATCTGCACTACAATGAAGTCTCATTGCCCAACGGGCAAAAGGGCCATCTGAAAAAAGTGTAAAATCCAGAAAGGTAGGAGAGGATATGGAGAACAGGGAGCCTTGTTATGCTGATTGACAGGATGTAAATTGAAAGCAGCCACCCTGGAGAAGTGTATGGTGTTTCCTGAAACACGTAAGAAAGAAAGCAACACAGCCTATGGCACTTCCACTTATGGTCCTATAGCTTACGGAAATTAAAATCAAAAACAGACTGCCACCCCAATATTTGGGACGGCTGTGTTCACAAGAAGCTCGTCTACAGTATCAGGTAAATATCCCAGAAAGCAAAAAATGGATAAAGAAGTTGTGGCACGTACGTGCAATGCAGTATCACTCAGCAATGAAATCTGTGTCATCAGGCCCGTAGCAGCATAGTGAGTGGATGCAGGTACGGTGATTCTACGTGAACTACGTCACACAGAAAAAGAAACATCATAAGATATCACTAATACACGGAATGTAAACTTGACTACACATGAACTGAATTACAAAACAGAACAGGGTCTCAAATTTAGAAAACCAACTAGTGCTTGCTTATGGGGAAAGGTGCCTTGGGGTGCTGCATAAAACCAGAGACTGAAATTAGCACAGATAACATTCCATAAGCCAAATATTTAATAGACAAGACCTACTCCTTGCTCAACGAAATGGACTCAACACCACATATTCAACGCCTAGGAATATACCTGAGTAGGAAGAATCTTAAAACCCATGGATATATATGTCGCCGTAAGAGAATCAAGCGTGTGTACAGCGGCCAAAACGCAGCAGTGAAAATCCGATAAATCCCATTATCAAATAAATTTCGAAAACAAAACACAAAGACAGTGAAATAGAGAGCAATTCTTAAATAATTCACTCAGGGCATGTGATGCAACCGGGATTTACCACATCTACACACAGAGCTGGTTGAGACATAAGGCTGGACACTTCAGGCTGATAGCATTGGTGAGTTTCGGTGAGCAAATGCAGACCCTTTGAAATACTGCATGATACCCATTCCATGGGTCCCAACTCTCCAGGTTCAAGGCATTCTTCTTCCAGCTAAAACATGCATGGGAAACCCAGAGTATCGTCCACCGTGTGATTGAGAAATGATTTAAAATACATCTCAGTTTTCGTATCCTGGTCCTCTGGTTCACCATTCCAGATGCTTTACTAACACTCTCCCCGCTTGGAGAGTCAGTGCCTTTAACCTCCTGTTTGGCACAGCTTGCAATTTCTGTGCAAGATGAACAGGAATAGGGAGAACCAATGAGAGACTAGCTGTAGGTGTCTGCACGGGCAAATGTAACGCTCATTGCCCACCAGGTAGAGGAATTAAACAAACGCTCAGTGTGCCCTGCTGGAAACAGATTAGGGCCTGAAGCAATCCTGCGGTTTTGTGCCCAGCTCACAAGAAAACGAGTTGAAGAAAGGAGCTCAGGGGCACTGTAATTCACAAACCTGCAGAGTTATAAATGACAGCTATCCTCCAAAAATATATTGAAGTAAGCCTGCGAAGGGGACTTGAAAGCGGGGCAGAATTTCAGGAAAACGTTTGGAGGGGGTAAACTGGAATTGCCCTGAAAGCATAGGAAAAGAGGCAGAACGTCGACAATGATGCACTTGGCCAAAAAGGGCGTATGCGTTTTTTCCTGAATATATTCAGGAAAAAACGCATACGCCCTTTTTGGCCAACCAAGCAAGCCTGTAAAGGAAATCTGCACTACAATGAAGTCTCACTGCCCGCCGGGCAAAAGGGCCATCTGAAAAAAGTGTAAAATCCAGAAAGGTAGAAGAGGATATGGAGAACAGGGAGCCTTGTTATGCTGATTGGCAGGGTGTAAATTGTCAGCAGCCACCCTGGAGAAGTGTATGGTGTTTCCTGAAACACGTAAGAAACAAAGCAACACAGCCTATGGCACTTGCACTTATGGTCCTATAGCTTACGGAAATTAAAATCTAAAACAGACAGCCACCCCAATATTTGGGACGGCTGTGTTCACAAGAAGCTCGTCTACAGTATCAGGTAAATATCCCAGAAAGCAAAAAATGGATAAAGATGTTGTGGCACGTACGTGCAATGCAGTATCACTCAGCAATGAAATCTGTGTCATCAGGCCCGTAGCAGCATAGTGAGTGGATGCAGGTACGGTGATTCTACGTGAACTACGTCACACAGAAAAAGAAACATCATAAGATATCACTGATACACGGAATGTAAACTTGACTACACATGAACTGAATTACAAAACAGAACAGGGTCTCAAATTTAGAAAACCAACTAGTGCTTGCTTATGGGGAAAGGTGCCTTGGGGTGCTGCATAAAACCAGAGACTGAAATTAGCACAGATAACATTCCATAAGCCAAATATTTAATAGACAAGACCTACTCCTTGCTCAACGAAATGGACTCAACACCACATATTTAACGCCTAGGAATATACCTGACTAGGAAGAATCTTAAAACCCGTGGATTTATATGTCTCCGTAAGAGAATGAAGCGTGTGTACAGCGGCCCAAACGCAGCAGTGAAAATCCGATAAATCCCATTATCAAAATAAATTTCGAAAACAAAACACAAAGACAGTGAAATAGAGAGCAATTCTTAAATAATTCACTCAGGGCATGTGATGCAACCGGGATTGACCACATCTACACCCAGAGCTGGTTGAGACATAAGGCTGGACACTTCAGGATGATAGCATTGGTGAGTTTCGGTGAGCAAATGCAGACCCTTTGAAGTCATACTGCGTGGTACCTATTCCATGGGTCCCAACACTTCAGGTTCAAGGGATTCTTCCTCCAGCTAAAACATGCATGGGAAACCCACAGTATGGTCCACCGTGTGATTGGGAAACGATTTAAAATGCATCTCAGTTTTCGTATCCTGGTCCTCGGGTTCACCATTCCAGATGCTTTACTAACACTCTCCCGCTTGGAGAGTCAGTGCCTTTAACCTCCTGTTTGGCACAGCTTGCAATTTCTGTGCAAGATGAACAGGAATAGGGAGAACCAATGAGAGACTAGCTGTAGGTGTCTGCACGGGCAAATGTAACGCTCATTTCCCACCAGGAAGAGGAATTAACCAAAGGCTCAGCATGCCCTGCCGGAAAAAGATTAGGGCCTGAAGCAATCCTGCGGTTTTGTGCCCAGCTCTCAAGAAAGCGAGTTGAAGAAAGGAGTTCAGGGGCACTGTAATTCACAAAACTGCAGAGTTATAAATGGCAGCTATCCTCCAAAAATATGTTGAAGTAAGCCTGCGAAGGGGACTTGAAAGCGGGGCAGAATTTCAGGAAAACGATAGCAGGGGGTAGACTGGAATTGCCCTGAAAGCATAGGAAAAGAGGCAGAACGTCGACAATGATGCACTTGGCCAAAAAGGGCATATGCGTTTTTTCCTGAATATATTCAGGAAAAAACGCATACGCCCTTTTTGGCAAACCAAGCAAGCCTCTAAAGGAAATCTGCACTACAAGGAAGTCTCACTGCCCCCGGACAAAAGGGCCATCTGAAAAAAGTGTAAAATCCAGAAAGGTAGGACAGGATATGGAGAACAGGGAGCCTTGTTATGCTGATTGGCAGGATGTAAATTGCCAGCAGCCACCCTGGAGAAGTGTATGGTGTTTCCTGAAACACGTAAGAAACAAAGCAACACAGCCTATGGCACTTACACTTATGGTCCTATAGCTTACGGAAATTAAAATCAAAAACAGACAGCCACCCCAATATTTGGGACGGCTGTGTTCCCAAGAAGCTCGTCTACAGTACCAGGTAAATATCCCAGAAAGCAAAAAATGGATAAAGAAGTTGTGGCACGTATGTGCAATGCAACATCACTCAGCAATGAAATCTGTGTCATCAGGCCCGTAGCGGCATACTGAGTGGATGCAGGTACGGTGATTCTACGTGAACTACGTCACACAGAAAAAGAAACATCATAAGATATCACTAATACACGGAATGTAAACTTGACTACACATGAACTGAATTACAAAACAGAACAGGGTCTCAAATTTAGAAAACCAACTAGTGCTTGCTTATGGGGAAAGGTGCCTTGCGGTGCTGCATAAAACCAGAGACTGAAATTAGCACAGATAACTTTCCATAAGCCAGATATGTAATAGACAAGACCTACTCCTTGCTCAACGAAATGGACCCAACACCACATATTCAACGCCTAGGAAAATACCTGACTAGGAAGAATCTTAAAACCCATGGATATATATGTCTCCGTAAGAGAATCAAGCGTGTGTACAACGGCCGAAATGCAGCAGTGAAAATCCGATAAATCCCATTATCAAAATAAATTTCGAAAACAAAACACAAAGACAGTGAAATAAAGAGCAATTCTTAAATAATTCACTCAGGGATTGTGATGCAACCGGCATTGACCACATCAACACCCAGAGCTGGTTGAGACATAAGGCTGGACACTTCAGGCTGATAGCATTGGTGAGTTTCGTTGAGCAAATGCAGACCCTTTGAAGTCATACTGCCTGGTACCCATTCCATGGGTCCCAACTCTCCAGGTTCAAGGGATTCTTCCTCCAGCTAAAACATGCATGGGAAACCCAGAGTATCGTCCACCGTGTGATTGGGAAACGATTTAAAATGCATCTCAGTTTTCGTAACCTGGTCCTCGGGTTCACCATTCCAGTTGCTTTACTAACACTCTCCCCACTTGGAGAGTCAGTGCCTTTAACCTCCTCTTTGGCACAGCTTGCAATTTCTGTGCAAGATGAACAGGAAAAGGGAGAACCAATGAGAGACTAGCTGTAGGTGTCTGCACGGGCAAATGTAACGCTCATTTCCCACCAGGAAGAGGAATTAACCAAAGGCTCAGCGTGCCCTGCCGGAAACAGATTAGGGCCTGAAGCAATCTTGCGGTTTTGTGCCCAGCTCACAAGAAAGCGAGTTGAAGAAAGGAGCTCAGAAGCACTGTAATTCACAAACTTGCGGAGTTATAAATGACAGCTATCCTCCAAAACTATATTGAAGTAAGCCTGCGAAGGGGACTTGAAAGCAGGGCAGAATTTCAGGAAAACGATTGCAGGGGGAAGACTGGAATTGCCCTGAAAGCATAGGAAAAGAGGCACAACGTCGACAATGATGCACTTGGCTAAAAAGGGCGTATGCGTTTTTTCCTGAATATATTCAGGAAAAAACGCATACGCCCATTTTGGCCAACCAAACAAGCCTGTAAAGGAAATCTGCACTACAATGAAATCTCACTGCCCCCCTGGCAAAAGGGCCATCTGAAAAAAGTGTAAAATCCAGAAAGGTAGGACAGGATATGGAGAACAGGGAGCCTTGTTATGCTGATTGGCAGGATGTAAATTGTGAACAGCCACACTGGAAAAGTGTATGGTGTTTCCTGAAACACGTAAGAAATAAAGCAACACAGCCTATGGCAATTGCCTTATGGTCCTATTGCTTAGGGAAATTAAAATCAAAAACAGAGAGCCACCCCAAAGTTTGGGACGGCTGTGTTCCCAAGAAGCTCGTCTACAGTACCAGGTAAATATCCCAGAAAGCAAAAAATAGATAAAGAAGTTGTGTCACGTATGTGCAATGCAACATCACTCAGCAATGAAATATGTGTCATCAGGCCCGTAGCGTCATAGTGACTGGATGCAGGTACGGTGACTCTACGTGAACTACGTCACACAGAAAAAGAAACATCATAAGATATCACTAATACACGGAATGTAAACTTGACTACACATGAACTGAATTACAAAACAGAACAGGGTCTCAAATTTAGAAAACCAACTAGTGCTTGCTTATGTGGAAAGGTGCCTTGGGGTGCTGCATAAAACCAGAGACTGATATTAGCACAGATAACTTTCCATTAGCCAAATATGTAATAGACAAGACCTACTCCTTGCTCGAAGAAAGGTACTCAAAACCACATATTCAACGCCTAGGAATATATCTGACTAGGAAGAATCTTAAAACCCATGGATTTATATGTCTCCGTAAGAGAATCAAGCGTGTGTACAGCGGCATAAACGCAGCAGTGAAAATCCGATAAATCCCATTATCAAAATAAATTTCAAAAACAAAACACAAAGACAGTGAAATAGAGAGCAATTCTTAAATAATTCACTCAGGGCATGTGATGCAACCGGGATTGACCACATCTACACCCAGAGCTGGTTGAGACATAAGGCTGGACACTTCAGGCTGATAGCATTGGTGAGTTTCGGTGAGCAAATGCAGACCCTTTGAAGTCATACTGCATGGTACCCATTCCATGGGTCCCAACTCTCCAGGTTCAAGGGATTCTTCCTCCAGCTAAAACATGCATGGGAAACCCAGAGTATCGTCCACCGTGTGATTGGGAAATGATTTAAAATGCATCTCAGTTTTCGTATCCTGGTCCTCGGGTTCACCATTGCAGATGCTTTACTAACACTCTCCCCGCTTGGAGAGTCAGTGCCTTTAACCTCCTGTTTGGCACAGCTTGCAATTTCTGTGCAAGATGAACAGGAATAGGGAGAACCAATGAGAGACTAGCTGTAGGTGTCTGCACGGGCAAATGTAACGCTCATTGCCGACCAGGAAGTGGAATTAAACAAAGGCTCAGTGTGCCCTGCTGAAAACATATTAGGGCCTGAAGCAATCCTGCGGTTTTGTGCCCAGCTCACAAGAAAGCGAGTTGAAGAAAGGATCTCAGGGGCACTGTAATTCACAAACCTGCAGAGTTATAAATGACAGCTATCCTCCAAAAATATATTGAAGTAAGCCTGCGAAGGGGACTTGAAAGCAGGGCAGAATTTCAGGAAAACGATTGCAGGGGTAGACTGGAATTGCCCTGAAAGCATAGGAAAAGAGGCAGAACGTCGACAATGATGCACTTGGCCAAAAAGGGCGTATGCGTTTTTTCCTGAATATATTCAGGAAAAAACGCATACGCACTTTTTGGCCAACCAAGCAAGCCTGCAAAGGAAATCTGGACTACAAGGAAGTCTCACTGCCCCCCGGGCAAAAGGGCCATCTGAAATAAGTGTAAAATCCAGAAAGGTAGGACAGGATATGGAGAACAGGGAGCCTTGTTATGCTGATTGGCAGGATGTAAATTGCCAGCAGCCATCCTGGAGAAGTGTATGGTGTTTCCTGAAACACGTAAGAAACAAAGCAACACAGCCTATGGCACTTCCACTTATGGTCCTATAGCTTACGGAAAGTAAAATCAAAAACAGACAGCCACCCCAATATTTGGGACGGCTGTGTTCACAAGAAGCTCGTCTACAGTATCAGGTAAATATCCCAGAAAGCAAAAAATGGATAAAGAAGTTGTGGCACGTACGTACAATGCAATATCACTCAGCAATGAAATCTGTGTCATCAGGCCCGTAGCGGCATAATGAGTGGATGCAGGTACGGTGATTCTACGTGAACTACGTCACACAGAAAAAGAAACATCATAAGATATCACTAATACACGGAATGTAAACTTGACTACACATGAACTGAATTACAAAACAGAACAGGGCCTCAAATTTAGAAAACCAACTAGTGCTTGCTTATGGGGAAAGGTGCCTTGGGGTGCTGCATAAAACCAGAGACTGAAATTAGCACAGATAACTTTCCATAAGCCAAATATGTAATAGACAAGACCTACTCCTTGCTCAACGAAATGGACCCAACACCACATATTCAACGCCTAGGAATATACCTGACTAGGAAGAATCTTAAAACCCATGGATATATATGTCTCCGTAAGAGAATCAAGCGTGTGTACAGCGGCCGAAACGCAGCAGTGAAAATCCGATAAATCCCATTATCAAAATAAATTTCGAAAACAAAACACAAAGACAGTGAAATAGAGAGCAATTCTTAAATAATTCACTCAGGGCATGTGATGCAACCGGGATTGACCACATCTACACCCAGAGCTGGTTGAGACATAAGGCTGGACACTTCAAGCTGATAGCATTGGTGAGTTTCGCTGAGCAAATGCAGACCCTTTGAAGTCATACTGCATGGTACCCATTCCATGGGTCCCAACTCTCCAGGTTCAAGGGATTCTTCCTCTAGCCAAATCATGTATGGGAAACGCAGAGTATCGTCCACCGTGTGATTGGGAAATGATTGAAAATGCATCTCAGGTTTCGTATCCTGGTCCTCGGGTTCACCATTCCAGATGCTTTACTAACACTCTCCCCGCTTGGAGAGTCAGTGCCTTTAACCTCCTGTTTGGCACAGCTTGCAATTTCTGTGC